>NW_027325166.1:7500-10000 GCF_028372415.1 Notamacropus eugenii | reverse complement strand
GGTTAGGATTAGGGTTAGGGTTAAGGTATGGGTTAGGGTTAGCGTTAGGGTTAGGGTTAGGGTCAGGGTTAGAGTTAGGGTTAGGGTTAGGGATAGGTTTAGAGTGCATTTTAGGGGTTAGGGTTAGGGTTAGGGTTAGGGTTAGTGTTAGGGTTAGAGTTAGGGTTAGGCTTAGGGTTAGGGTTAGGATTGGGGTTATGGATAGGGGTAGGGTTAGGGTAGGGTTAGGGTTTAGTGTTAGGGTCAGTGTTAGGGTTAGGGTTAAGGTTAAGGTTAGGTTAGAGTTAGGTTTAGGGTTAGGGTTTGGGTTAGGGTTAGGGATATGGTTAGGGTTAGGGTTTAGGGTTTGGTTAGGGTTAGGGTTAGGGTTAGGGTTAGGGTTATGGATAGGGGTAGGGTTAGGGTATGGTTAGGGTTAGGGTTAGGGTTAGGGTTAGGGTTAGGGTTAGGGTTAGGGTTAGAGTTAGGGTTAGGGTTAGGGTTTGGGTTAGGGTTAGGGTTAGGTTTGGGTTAGGATTAGGTTATGGATAGGGGTAGGGTTAGGGTAGGGTTAAGGTTTTAGGGTTAGGGTTAGGGTTAGGGTTAGTGTTAGGGTTAGAGTGCATTTTAGGGTTTGGGTTAGGGTTTAGGGTTAGGGTTAGGGTTAGTGTTAGGGTTAGGGTTAAGGTTAGAGCGCTTTTAGGGTTAGGGTTAGGGTTAGCGTTAGGGTTAGGTTTAGGGTTAGAGTTAAGATTAGAGTGCATTTTAGGGTTAGGGTTAGGGTTATGGTTATGGTTAGGGTTAGGGTTAGGGTTAGGGTTAGAGCGCATTTAGGGTTAGGGTTAGGGTTAGGGTTAGGGTTATGGATAGGGTAGGGTTAGGGTTAGGGTTAGGGTTAAGATTAGAGTGCATTTTAGGGTTAGGGTTATGGTTATGGTTAGGGTTAGGGTTAGGGTTAGGGTTATGGATAGGGGTAGGGTTAGGGTATGGTTAGGGTTTAGTGGTTAGGTTTAGTGTTAGGGTTAAGGTTAAGGTTAGGGTTAGGGTTAGGGGTTAGGGTTAGGTTAAGGTATGGTTTAGGGTTAGCGTTAGGGTTAGGGGTCAGGGTTAGAGTTAGGGTTAGGGTTAGGGATAGGTTTAGAGTGCATTTAGGGTTAGGGTTAGGGTTAGGGTTAGTGTTAGGGTTAGAGTTAGGGTTAGGGTTAGGGTTAGGGTTAGGGTTAGAGCGCATTTAAGGTTAGGGTTAGTGTTAGGGTTAGGCTTAGGGTTAGGGTTAGGATTAGGGTTATGGATAGAGGTAGGGTTAGGGTAGGGTTAGGGTTTAGGGTTAGGGTCAGTGTTAGGGTTAGGGTTAAGGTGAAGGTTAGGGTTAGAGTTAGGGTTAGGGTTAGGGTTTGGGTTAGGGTTAGGGATATGGTTAGGGTTAGGGTTTAGGGTTTGGTTAGGGTTAGGGTTAGGGTTAGGGTTAGGGTTATGGATAGGGGGTAGGGTTAGGGTATGGTTAGGGTTTAGGGTAGGTTTAGTGTTAGGGTTAAGGTTAAGGTTAGGGTTAGGGTTAGGGTTAGGGTTAGGGTTAGGGTTAAGGTATGGGTTAGGGTTAGCGTTAGGGTTAGGGTCAGGGTTAGAGTTAGGGTTAGGGTTAGGATAGGTTTAGAGTGCATTTAGGGTTAGGGTTAGGGTTTAGGGTTAGGGTTAGTGTTAGGGTTAGGGTTAGGGTTAGGGTTAGGTTAGGGTTAGGGTTAGAGCGCATTTAAGGTTAGGGTTAGTGTTAGGGTTAGGCTTAGGGTTAGGGTTAGGATTAGGGTTATGGATAGGGGTAGGGTTAGGTTAGGGTTAAGGTTTAGGGTTAGGGTCAGTGTTAGGTTAGGGTTAAGGTTAAGGTTAGGGGTTAGAGTTAGGGTTAGGGTTAGGGTTTGGGTTAGGGTTAGGGATATGGTTAGGGTTAAGGTTAGGGTTAGGGGTTAGAGTTAGGGTTAGGGTTAGGGTTTGGGTTAGGGTTAGGGTTAGGCTTAGGGTTAGGGTTAGGGTTAGGCTTAGGGTTTAGGGTTTGGTTTAGGGTTAGGGTTAGGTTAGTGTTAGGGTTAGAGTGCATTTTAGGGTTAGGTTAGGGTTAGAGTTAGGGTTACGGTTAGGGTTTGGGTTAGGTTAGGGATATGGTTAGGGTTAGGGTTTAGGTTTGGTTAGGATTAGGGTTAGGGATAAGGTTAGGGTTAGGGTTAGGGTTAGGGTTAGGGTTAGGGTTAGGGTTAGGGTCAGGGTTAGAGTTAAGGTTAGGGTTAGGGTAGGGTTAGGGTTTAGGGTTGGGTCAGTGTTAGGGTTAGGGTTAAGGTTAGGGTTAGGGTTAGAGTTAGGGTTAGGGTTAGGGTTTGGTTTAGGGTTTAGGGTTAGGGTTAGGGTTAGTGTTAGGGTTAGGGTTAGAGCGCATTTAGGGTTAGGGTTAGGGTTAGGGTTAGGGTTATGGATAGGGTAGGGTTAGGGTTAGGGTTAGGGTTAAGATTAGAGTGTATTTTAGGGTTAGGGT
>NW_027325166.1:0-2500 GCF_028372415.1 Notamacropus eugenii | reverse complement strand
GTAGGGTTAGGGTATGGTTAGGGTTTAGGGTTAGGTTTAGTGTTAGGGTTAAGGTTAAGGTTAGGGTTAGGGTTAGGGTTAGGGTTAGGGTTAGGGTTAAGGTATGGGTTAGGGTTAGCGTTAGGGTTAGGGTCAGGGTTAGAGTTAGGGTTAGGGTTAGGGATAGGTTTAGAGTGCATTTAGGGTTAGGGTTAGGGTTAGGGTTAGGGTTAGTGTTAGGGTTAGAGTTAGGGTTAGGGTTAGGGTTAGGGTTTAGAGCGCATTTAAGGTTAGGGTTAGTGTTAGGGTTAGGCTTAGGGTTAGGGTTAGGATAGGGTTATGGATAGAGGTAGGGTTAGGGTAGGGTTAGGGTTTAGGGTTAGGGTCAGTGTTAGGGTTAGGGTTAAAGGTTAAGGTTAGGGTTAGGAGTTAGGGTTAGGGTTAGGGTTTGGGTTAGGGTTAGGGATATGGTTAGGGTTAGGGGTTTAGGGTTTGGTTAGGGTTAGGGTTAGGGTTAGGGTTAGGGTTATGGATAGGGGTAGGGTTAGGGTATGGTTAGGGTTTAGGGTTAGGTTTAGTGTTAGGGTTAAGGTTAAGGTTAGGGTTAGGGTTAGGGTTAGGGTTAGGGTTAGGGTTAAGGTATGGGTTAGGTTAGCGTTAGGGTTAGGGTCAGGGTTAGAGTTAGGGTTAGGGTTAGGGATAGGTTTAGAGTGCATTTAGGGTTAGGGTTAGGGTTAGGGTTAGGGTTAGTGTTAGGGTTAGGGTTAGGGTTAGGGTTAGGGTTAGGGTTAGGGTTAGAGCGCATTTAAGGTTAGGGTTAGTGTTAGGTTAGGCTTAGGGTTAGGGTTAGGATTAGGGTTATGGATAGGGGGTAGGGTTAGGGTAGGGTTAAGGTTTAGGGTTAGGGTCAGTGTTAGGGTTAGGGTTAAGGTTAAGGTTAGGGTTAGAGTTAGGGTTAGGGTAGGTTGGGTTAGGTTAGGGATATGGTTAGGGTTAAGGTTAGGGTTAGGGTTAGAGTTAGGGTTAGGGTTAGGGTTTGGGTTAGGGTTAGGGTTAGGCTTAGGGTTAGGGTTAGGGTTAGGCTTAGGGTTTAGGTTTGGTTTAGGGTTAGGGTTAGGGTTAGGTGTTAGGGTTAGAGTGCATTTTAGGGTTAGGGTTAGGGTTAGAGTTAGGGTTAGGGTTAGGGTTTGGGTTAGGGTTAGGGATAGGTTAGGGTTAGGGTTTAGGGTTTGGTTAGGATTAGGGTTAGGGTTAAGGTTAGGGTTAGGGTTAGGGTTAGGGTTAGGGTTAGGGTTAGGGTTAGGGTTAGGGTCAGGGTTAGAGTTAAGGTTAGGGTTAGGGTAGGTTTAGGGTTTAGGTTAGGGTCAGTGTTAGGGTTAGGGTTAAGTTTAGGGTAGGGTTAGAGTTAGGGTTAGGGTTTAGGGTTGGTTTAGGGTTTAGGGTTAGGGTTAGGGTTAGTGTTAGGTTAGGGTTAGGTGCATTTAGGGTTAGGGTTAGGGTTAGGTTAGGGTTATGGATAGGGTAGGGTTAGGGTTAGGGTTTAGGGGTTAAGATTCGAGTGTATTTTAGGGTTAGGGTTATGGTTATGGTTTAGGGTTAGGGTTAGGGTTAGGGTTATGGATAGGGGTAGGGTTAGGTATGGTTAGGGTTTAGGGTTAGGTTAGTGTTAGGCTTAAGGTTAAGGTTAGGGTTAGGGTTAGGGTTAGGGTTAGGGTTAGGGTTAAGGTATGGGTTAGGGTTAGCGTTAGGGTTAGGGTCAGGGTTAGAGTTAGGGTTAGGGTTAGGATAGTTTAGAGTGAATTTAGGGTTAGGGTTAGGGTTAGGGTTAGGGTTAGTGTTAGGGTTAGAATTAGGGTTAGGTTAGGGTTAGGGTTTAGAGCGCATTTAAGGTTAGGGGTAGTGTTAGGGTTAGGCTTAGGATTAGGGTTACGGATTGGGATTATGGATAGGGGTAGGGTTAGGGTTAGGGTTAGGGTTAGGGTTAGGGTTAGGGGTTAGGGTTAGGGATATGGTTAGGGGTTAGGGTTTAGGGTTTGGTTAGGGTTAGGGTTAGGGTTAAGGTTAGGGTTAGGTTACGGGGTTAGGGGTTAGGGTTAGGGTTAGGGTTAGGGTTTGGGTTAGGGTTAGGGATATGGTTAGGGTTAGGGTTTAGGGTTTGGTTAGGGTTAGGGTTAGGGTTAAGGTTAGGGTTAGGGTTAGGGTTAGGGTTAGGGTTAGGGTAGGCTTAGGGTTAGGGTTAGGGGTTAGGGTTAGGGATATGGTTAGGGTTAGGGTTTAGGGTTTGGTTGGGTAGGGTGTGGATGGTTAGGGATAGGGAGGGTTGGGTAGGGTGGGTAGGGGAGGTTAGGGGTAGGGTGAGGGTTAGGGGTTAGAGTTAGGGGTAGGGTTAGGGGTTTGGGTTAGGGTTAGGGTTAGGGGTTAGGGTTAGGGTTAGGGTTAGGATTAGGGTTATGGATAGGGTAGGGTTAGGGTAGGGTTAAGGTTTTAGGGTTAGGGTTGGGTTAGGGTAGTGTTAGGTTAG
>NW_027325165.1:55000-60000 GCF_028372415.1 Notamacropus eugenii | reverse complement strand
AGTGTTAGGGTTAGGGTTAGGGTTTAGGGTTAGGGTTAGTGATAGGGTTAGGGTCAGGTTTAGGGTTAGGGTTAGGGTTAGGGTTAGGGTTAGGGTTAGGGTTAGGGTTGGGGTTAGGGTTAGGGTTAGGGTTAGGGTTACAGTCAGGGTTAGAGCTCTTTTAGGGTCAGGGTTAGGGTTAGGGTTAGGGTTAGTGCACATTTAGGGTTAGGATTAGGATTAGGGTTAGGGTTAGTGTTAGCGCATTTAGGGTTAGGGTTAGGGTTAGGGTTAGAGATAGGGTGAGGGTTAGGATTAGTGTTAGAATTTAGGTTTAGGGTTAGGGTTAGTGCATTTATGGTTAGGGTTAGGGTTAAGGTGAGGGTTAGGGTTAGAGTTAGTGTTAGGGTTAGGGTTAGGGTTAGGGTTAGGGTTAGGTTTGGGGTTAGTGCACAATTAGAGTTAGGGTTAGGGTTAGGGTTAGGGTTAGGGTTAGGGTTGGGGTTAGGGTTAGGGTTAGGGTTAGGGTTAGAGTTAGAGTCAGGGTTAGAGCTCATTTAGGGTTAGGGTTAAGGTTAGTTTTAGGGTTAGAGCGCCTTTTGGGATAGGGCTAGGGTTAGGGTTAGGGTTAGGGTTAGGGTTAGGGTTAAGGTTAGGTTTAGCGTTAGGGTTAGGGTTAGGGTTAGGGTTAGGGTTAGGGATAGGGTTAGGGTTAGGGTTAGGGTTAGGGTTAGGGTTAGGGCTAGAGCCCATTTAGGGTTGGCGTTAGAGCTTTGTGTTAGGGTTAGGGTTAAAGATAGGGTTAGGATTAGGGTTAGGGTTAGGGATAGGGTTAGAGATAGGATTAGTGTTAGAATTTACGTTTAGGGTTAGGGTTATTGTTAGGGTTCGGGTCAGGGTTGGAGTGCATTGTGCATTTAGGGTTAGGGTTAGGGTTAGGGTCATAGCGCTTTTTGTGTTAGGGTTAGGGTTAGGATTAGGGTTAGGGTTAGGGTTAGGGTTGGGGTTAGGGTTAGGGTTAGGGTTAGGGTTAGAGCGCACTTTGGGTTAGGGCTAGGGTTAGGGTTAGGATTAGGGTTAGGTTTAGGGTTGGGGTTAGGGTTAGGGTTAGGGTTAGGGTTAGAGTCAAGGTTAGAGCTCATTTAGGGTTAGGTTTAGGGTTAGGGTTAGGGTTAGGGTTAGGGTAAGGGTTGGGGTTAGGGTTAGGGTTAGAGTTAGGGTTAGGGTAAGAGTCAGGGTTAGAGCTCATTTTGGGTTAGGGTTAGGGTTAGGGTTAGGGTTAGTTCACATTTAGGGTTAGGGTTAGGGTTAGGGTTAGGGTTAGGGTTAGCACATTTACGGTTAGGGTTAGGGTTAGGGTTAGGGTTAGGGATAGGGTTAGGGTTAGGATTAGTGTTAGAATATAGGTTTAGGGTTATGGTTAGTGTTAGGGTTAGGGTCAGGGCTAGAGTGCATTGTGCATTTAGGGTTAGGGTTAGGGTTAGCGTTAGAGCGCATTTTGGGTTAGGGTTAGGGTTAGGGTTAGCGTTAGGGTTAGGGTTAGGTTTTGGGTTAGCGTTAGGGTTAGAGTTCTGTTAGGTTTAGGGTTAGTATTAGGATTTAGTGTTAGGGTTAGGGTTAGGGTTTAGGGTTAGGGTTAGTGATAGGGTTCGGGTCAGGTTTAGGGTTAGGGTTAGGGTTAGGGTTAGGGTTAGGGTTAGGGTTAGGGTTGGGGTTAGGGTTAGGGTTAGGGTTAGGGTTACAGTCAGGGTTAGAGCTCTTTTAGGGTCAGGGTTAGGGTTAGGGTTAGGGTTAGTGCACATTTAGGGTTAGGATTAGGATTAGGGTTAGGGTTAGTGTTAGCGCATTTAGGGTTAGGGTTAGGGTTAGGGTTAGAGATAGGGTGAGGGTTAGGATTAGTGTTAGAATTTAGGTTTAGGGTTAGGGTTAGTGCATTTATGGTTAGGGTTAGGGTTAAGGTTAGGGTTAGGGTTAGAGTTAGTGTTAGGGTTAGGGTTAGGGTTAGGGTTAGGGTTAGGTTTGGGGTTAGTGCACAATTAGAGTTAGGGTTAGGGTTAGGGTTAGGGTTAGGGTTAGGGTTGGGGTTAGGGTTAGGGTTAGGGTTAGGGTTAGAGTTAGAGTCAGGGTTAGAGCTCATTTAGGGTTAGGGTTAAGGTTAGTTTTAGGGTTAGAGCGCCTTTTGGGATAGGGCTAGGGTTAGGGTTAGGGTTAGGGTTAGGGTTAGGGTTAAGGTTAGGTTTAGCGTTAGGGTTAGGGTTAGGGTTAGGGTTAGGGTTAGGGATAGGGTTAGGGTGAGGGTTAGGGTTAGGGTTAGGGTTAGGGCTAGAGCCCATTTAGGGTTGGCGTTAGAGCTTTGTGTTAGGGTTAGGGTTAAATATAGGGTTAGGATTAGGGTTAGGGTTAGGGATAGGGTTAGAGATAGGATTAGTGTTAGAATTTACGTTTAGGGTTAGGGTTATTGTTAGGGTTCGGGTCAGGGTTGGAGTGCATTGTGCATTTAGGGTTAGGGTTAGGGTTAGGGTCATAGCGCTTTTTGTGTTAGGGTTAGGGTTAGGATTAGGGTTAGGGTTAGGGTTAGGGTTGGGGTTAGGGTTAGGGTTAGGGTTAGGGTTAGAGCGCACTTTGGGTTAGGGCTAGGGTTAGGGTTAGGATTAGGGTTAGGGTTATGGTTGGGGTTAGGGTTAGGGTTAGGGTTAGGGTTAGAGTCAAGGTTAGAGCTCATTTAGGGTTAGGTTTAGGGTTAGGGTTAGGGTTAGGGTTAGGGTAAGGGTTGGGGTTAGGGTTAGGGTTAGAGTTAGGGTTAGGGTAAGAGTCAGGGTTAGAGCTCATTTTGGGTTAGGGTTAGGGTTAGGGTTAGGGTTAGTTCACATTTAGGGTTAGGGTTAGGGTTAGGGTTAGGGTTAGGGTTAGCACATTTACGGTTAGGGTTAGGGTTAGCGTTAGGGTTAGGGATAGGGTTAGGGTTAGGATTAGTGTTAGGATATAGGTTTAGGGTTATGGTTAGTGTTAGGGTTAGGGTCAGGGCTAGAGTGCATTGTGCATTTAGGGTTAGGGTTAGGGTTAGCGTTAGAGCGCATTTTGGGTTAGGGTTAGGGTTAGAGCGCATTTTGGGTTAGGGCTAGGGTTAGGGCTAGGGCTAGGGTTAGGGTTAGGGTTAGGGTTAGGGTTAGGTTTAGGGTTGGGGTGAGCGTTAGGGTTAGGGTTAGGGTTAGGGTTAGAGTCAGGGTTAGAGCTCATTTAGGGTTAGGGTTAGGGTTAGTGTTAGGGTTAGGGTTAGTGCACATTTAGGGTTAGGGTTAGGGTTAGGGTTAGGGATAGGGTTAGGGTTAGGATTAGTGTTAGAATTTAGGTTTAGGGTTATGGTTAGTGTTAGGGTTAGGGTCAGGGCTAGAGTGCATTGTGCATTTAGGGTTAGGGTTAGGGTTAGCGTTAGAGCGCATTTTGGGTTAGGGTTAGGGTTAGAGCGCATTTTGGGTTAGGGCTAGGGTTAGGGCTAGGGCTAGGTTTAGGGTTAGGGTTAGGGTTAGGGTTAGGTTTAGGGTTGGGGTGAGCGTTAGGGTTAGGGTTAGGGTTAGGGTTAGAGTCAGGGTTAGAGCTCATTTAGGGTTAGGGTTAGGGTTAGGGTTAGGATTAGAGGGCATTTTGGGTTAAGACTAAGGTTAGGGTTAGGTTTAGAGCGCATTTTGCGTTAGGCCTAGTGTTAGGGTTAGGGTTAGGGTTAGGGTTATGGTTAGGGTTAGGGTTAGGGTTATGGTTACGGTTGGGGTTCGTGTTAGGGTTAGGGTTAGGGTCAGGGTTAGGTTAAGGGTTAGGGTTGGGGTTAGGGTTAGGGTTAGGGTTAGGGTTAGAGTCAAGGTTAGAGCTCATTTAGGGTTAGGTTTAGGGTTAGAGTTAGGGTTAGGGTTAGGGTTAGGGTTAGGGTAAGGGTTGGGGTTAGGGTTAGGGATAGAGTTAGGGTTAGGGTAAGAGTCAGGGTTAGAGCTCATTTAGGGTTAGGGTTAGGGTTAGGGTTAGTTCACATTTAGGGTTAGGGTTAGGGTTAGGGTTAGGGTTAGCACATTTAGGGTTAGGGTTAGGGTTAGGGTTAGGGTTAGGGTTAGGGATAGGGTTAGGGTTAGGATTAGTGTTAGAATTTAGGTTTAGGGTTATGGTTAGTGTTAGGGTTAGGGTCAGGGCTAGAGTGCATTGTGCATTTAGGGTTAGGGTTAGGGTTAGCGTTAGAGCGCATTTTGGGTTAGGGTTAGGGTTAGAGTGCATTTTGGGTTAGGGCTAGGGTTAGGGCTAGGGCGAGGGTTAGGGTTAGTGTTAGGGTTAGGGCTAGGGTTAGGGTTAGGGTGAGGGTTAGGGTTAGGGTTCGGGTTGGGGTTAGAGTCAGGGTTAGAGCTCATTTAGGGTTAGGGTTAGGGTTAGGGTTAGCGTTAGGGTTAGGGTTAGGTTTAGGGTTAGCATTAGGGTTAGAGTTCTGTTAGGTTTAGGGTTAGTATTAGGATTTAGTGTTAGGGTTAGGGTTAGGGTTTAGGGTTAGGGTTAGTGATAGGGTTAGGGTCAGGTTTAGGGTTAGGGTTAGGGTTAGGGTTAGGGTTAGGGTTAGGGTTAGGGTTGGGGTTAGGGTTAGGGTTAGGGTTAGGGTTACAGTCAGGGTTAGAGCTCTTTTAGGGTCAGGGTTAGGGTTAGGGTTAGGGTTAGTGCACATTTAGGGTTAGGATTAGGATTAGGGTTAGGGTTAGTGTTAGCGCATTTAGGGTTAGGGTTAGGGTTAGGGTTAGAGATAGGGTTAGGGTTAGGGTTAGGGTTAGGGTTAGGGTTAGGGTTAGGGTTAGGATTAGGGTTAGGGTTAGGGTTAGAGCTCATTTATGGTTAGGGTTAGGGTCAGGGTTAGTGTTAGAGCGCATTTTGGGTTAGGGTTAGGGTTAGGGTTAGGGTTAGGGTTAGGGATAGGGTTAGTGTTAGGATTAGGGTTAGAATTTAGGTTTAGGGTTAGGGTTAGTGTTAGGGTTAGGGTCAGGGTTAAAGTGCATTGT
>NW_027325165.1:10000-15000 GCF_028372415.1 Notamacropus eugenii | reverse complement strand
GGTTAGGGTTAGGGTTAGGGTTAGAGTTAGAGTCAGGGTTAGAGCTCATTTAGGGTTAGGGTTAAGGTTAGTTTTAGGGTTAGAGCGCCTTTTGGGATAGGGCTAGGGTTAGGGTTGGGGTTAGGGTTAGGGTTAGGGTTAGGGTTAAGGTTAGGTTTAGCGTTAGGGTTAGGGTTAGGGTTAGGGTTAGGGTTAGGGATAGGGTTAGGGTTAGAGTTAGGGTTAGGGTTAGGGTTAGAGTTAGGGTTAGGGCTAGAGCCCATTTAGGGTTGGCGTTAGAGCTTTGTGTTAGGGTTAGGGTTAAAGATAGGGTTAGGATTAGGGTTAGGGTTAGGGATAGGGTTAGAGATAGGATTAGTGTTAGAATTTACGTTTAGGGTTAGGGTTAGTGTTAGGGTTCGGGTCAGGGTTGGAGTGCATTGTGCATTTAGGGTTAGGGTTAGGGTTAGGGTCATAGCCCTTTTTGTGTTAGGGTTAGGGTTAGGATTAGGGTTAGGGTTAGGGTTAGGGTTGGGGTTAGGGCTAGGGTTAGGGTTAGGGTTAGAGCGCACTTTGGGTTAGGGCTAGGGTTAGGGTTAGGATTAGGGTTAGGGTTAGGGTTGGGGTTAGGGTTAGGGTTAGGGTTAGGGTTAGAGTCAAGGTTAGAGCTCATTTAGGGTTAGGTTTAGGGTTAGGGTTAGGGTTAGGGTTAGGGTAAGGGTTGGGGTTAGGGTTAGGGTTAGAGTTAGGGTTAGGGTAAGAGTCAGGGTTAGAGCTCATTTTGGGTTAGGGTTAGGGTTAGGGTTAGGGTTAGTTCACATTTAGGGTTAGGGTTAGGGTTAGGGTTAGGGTTAGGGTTAGCACATTTACGGTTAGGGTTAGGGTTAGGGTTAGGGTTAGGGATAGGGTTAGGGTTAGGATTAGTGTTAGAATATAGGTTTAGGGTTATGGTTAGTGTTAGGGTTAGGGTCAGGGCTAGAGTGCATTGTGCATTTAGGGTTAGGGTTAGGGTTAGCGTTAGAGCGCATTTTGGGTTAGGGTTAGGGTTAGAGCGCATTTTGGGTTAGGGCTAGGGTTAGGGCTAGGGCTAGGGTTAGGGTTAGGGTTAGGGTTAGGGTTAGGTTTAGGGTTGGGGTGAGCGTTAGGGTTAGGGTTAGGGTTAGGGTTAGAGTCAGGGTTAGAGCTCATTTAGGGTTAGGGTTAGGGTTAGTGTTAGGGTTAGGGTTAGTGCACATTTAGGGTTAGGGTTAGGGTTAGGGTTAGGGTTAGGGATAGGGTTAGGGTTAGGATTAGTGTTAGAATTTAGGTTTAGGGTTATGGTTAGTGTTAGGGTTAGGGTCAGGGCTAGAGTGCATTGTGCATTTAGGGTTAGGGTTAGGGTTAGCGTTAGAGCGCATTTTGGGTTAGGGTTAGGGTTAGAGCGCATTTTGGGTTAGGGCTAGGGTTAGGGCTAGGGCTAGGTTTAGGGTTAGGGTTAG
Source organism: Notamacropus eugenii (assembly GCF_028372415.1). Lineage (NCBI taxonomy): Eukaryota > Metazoa > Chordata > Mammalia > Diprotodontia > Macropodidae > Notamacropus > Notamacropus eugenii. Next base: position 13,543 of record NW_027325165.1, on the reverse strand, counting down.
GGTTAGGGTTAGGTTTAGGGTTGGGGTGAGCGTTAGGGTTAGGGTTAGGGTTAGGGTTAGAGTCAGGGTTAGAGCTCATTTAGGGTTAGGGTTAGGGTTAGGGTTAGGGTTAGAGGGCATTTTGGGTTAAGGCTAAGGTTAGGGTTAGGTTTAGAGCGCATTTTGCGTTAGGCCTAGTGTTAGGGTTAGGGTTAGGGTTAGGGTTATGGTTAGGGTTAGGGTTAGGGTTATGGTTACGGTTGGGGTTCGTGTTAGGGTTAGGGTTAGGGTCAGGGTTAGGTTAAGGGTTAGGTTTGGGGTTAGGGTTAGGGTTAGGGTTAGGGTTAGAGTCAAGGTTAGAGCTCATTTAGGGTTAGGTTTAGGGTTAGAGTTAGGGTTAGGGTTAGGGTTAGGGTTAGGGTAAGGGTTGGGGTTAGGGTTAGGGATAGAGTTAGGGTTAGGGTAAGAGTCAGGGTTAGAGCTCATTTAGGGTTAGGGTTAGGGTTAGGGTTAGTTCACATTTAGGGTTAGGGTTAGGGTTAGGGTTAGGGTTAGCACATTTACGGTTAGGGTTAGGGTTAGGGTTAGGGTTAGGGATAGGGTTAGGGTTAGGTTTAGTGTTAGAATATAGGTTTAGGGTTATGGTTAGTGTTAGGGTTAGGGTCAGGGCTAGAGTGCATTGTGCATTTAGGGTTAGGGTTAGCGTTAGAGCGCATTTTGGGTTAGGGTTAGGGTTAGAGCGCATTTTGGGTTAGGGCTAGGGTTAGGGCTAGGGCTAGGGTTAGGGTTAGGGTTAGGGTTAGGGTTAGGTTTAGGGTTGGGGTGAGCGTTAGGGTTAGGGTTAGGGTTAGGGTTAGAGTCAGGGTTAGAGCTCATTTAGGGTTAGGGTTAGGGTTAGTGTTAGGGTTAGGGTTAGTGCACATTTAGGGTTAGGGTTAGGGTTAGGGTTAGGGTTAGGGATAGGGTTAGGGTTAGGATTAGTGTTAGAATATAGGTTTAGGGTTATGGTTAGTATTAGGGTTAGGGTCAGGGCTAGAGTGCATTGTGCATTTAGGGTTAGGGTTAGGGTTAGCGTTAGAGCGCATTTTGGGTTAGGGTTAGGGTTAGAGCGCATTTTGGGTTAGGGCTAGGGTTAGGGCTAGGGCTAGGGTTAGGGTTAGGGTTAGGGTTAGGGTTAGGTTTAGGGTTGGGGTGAGCGTTAGGGTTAGGGTTAGGGTTAGGGTTAGAGTCAGGGTTAGAGCTCATTTAGGGTTAGGGTTAGGGTTAGTGTTAGGGTTAGGGTTAGTGCACATTTAGGGTTAGGGTTAGGGTTAGGGTTAGGGTTAGGGATAGGGTTAGGGTTAGGATTAGTGTTAGAATTTAGGTTTAGGGTTATGGTTAGTGTTAGGGTTAGGGTCAGGGCTAGAGTGCATTGTGCATTTAGGGTTAGGGTTAGGGTTAGCGTTAGAGCGCATTTTGGGTTAGGGTTAGGGTTAGAGCGCATTTTGGGTTAGGGCTAGGGTTAGGGCTAGGGCTAGGTTTAGGGTTAGGGTTAGGGTTGGGGTTAGGTTTAGGGTTGGGGTGAGCGTTAGGGTTAGGGTTAGGGTTAGGGTTAGAGTCAGGGTTAGAGCTCATTTAGGGTTAGGGTTAGGGTTAGGGTTAGGGTTAGAGGGCATTTTGGGTTAAGGCTAAGGTTAGGGTTAGGTTTAGAGCGCATTTTGCGTTAGGCCTAGTGTTAGGGTTAGGGTTAGGGTTAGGGTTATGGTTAGGGTTAGGGTTAGGGTTATGGTTACGGTTGGGGTTCGTGTTAGGGTTAGGGTTAGGGTCAGGGTTAGGTTAAGGGTTAGGTTTGGGGTTAGGGTTAGGGTTAGGGTTAGGGTTAGAGTCAAGGTTAGAGCTCATTTAGGGTTAGGTTTAGGGTTAGAGTTAGGGTTAGGGTTAGGGTTAGGGTTAGGGTAAGGGTTGGGGTTAGGGTTAGGGATAGAGTTAGGGTTAGGGTAAGAGTCAGGGTTAGAGCTCATTTAGGGTTAGGGTTAGGGTTAGGGTTAGTTCACATTTAGGGTTAGGGTTAGGGTTAGGGTTAGGGTTAGCACATTTAGGGTTAGGGTTAGGGTTAGGGTTAGGGTTAGGGTTAGGGATAGGGTTAGGGTTAGGATTAGTGTTAGAATTTAGGTTTAGGGTTATGGTTAGTGTTAGGGTTAGGGTCAGGGCCAGAGTGCATTGTGCATTTAGGGTTAGGGTTAGGGTTAGCGTTAGAGCGCATTTTGGGTTAGGGTTAGGGTTAGAGTGCATTTTGGGTTAGGGCTAGGGTTAGGGCTAGGGCGAGGGTTAGGGTTAGGGTTAGGGTTAGGGCTAGGGTTAGGGTTAGGGTGAGGGTTAGGGTTAGGGTTAGGGTTAGGGTTAGAGTCAGGGTTAGAGCTCATTTAGGGTTAGGGTTAGGGTTAGGGTTAGCGTTAGGGTTAGGGTTAGGTTTAGGGTTAGCGTTAGGGTTAGAGTTCTGTTAGGTTTAGGGTTAGTATTAGGATTTAGTGTTAGGGTTAGGGTTAGGGTTTAGGGTTAGGGTTAGTGATAGGGTTAGGGTCAGGTTTAGGGTTAGGGTTAGGGTTAGGGTTAGGGTTAGGGTTAGGGTTGGGGTTAGGGTTAGGGTTAGGGTTACAGTCAGGGTTAGAGCTCTTTTAGGGTCAGGGTTAGGGTTAGGGTTAGGGTTAGTGCACATTTAGGGTTAGGATTAGGATTAGGGTTAGGGTTAGTGTTAGCGCATTTAGGGTTAGGGTTAGGGTTAGGGTTAGAGATAGGGTGAGGGTTAGGATTAGTGTTAGAATTTAGGTTTAGGGTTAGGGTTAGTGCATTTATGGTTAGGGTTAGGGTTAAGGTTAGGGTTAGGGTTAGAGTTAGTGTTAGGGTTAGGGTTAGGGTTAGGGTTAGGGTTAGGTTTGGGGTTAGTGCACAATTAGAGTTAGGGTTAGGGTTAGGGTTAGGGTTAGGGTTAGGGTTGGGGTTAGGGTTAGGGTTAGGGTTAGGGTTAGAGTTAGAGTCAGGGTTAGAGCTCATTTAGGGTTAGGGTTAAGGTTAGTTTTAGGGTTAGAGCGCCTTTTGGGATAGGGCTAGGGTTAGGGTTAGGGTTTGGGTTAGGGTTAGGGTTAGGGTTAAGGTTAGGTTTAGCGTTAGGGTTAGGGTTAGGGTTAGGGTTAGGGTTAGGGATAGGGTTAGGGTTAGGGTTAGGGTTAGGGTTAGGGTTAGAGTTAGGGTTAGGGCTAGAGCCCATTTAGGGTTGGCGTTAGAGCTTTGTGTTAGGGTTAGGGTTAAAGATAGGGTTAGGATTAGGGTTAGGGTTAGGGATAGGGTTAGAGATAGGATTAGTGTTAGAATTTACGTTTAGGGTTAGGGTTATTGTTTGGGTTCGGGTCAGGGTTGGAGTGCATTGTGCATTTAGGGTTAGGGTTAGGGTTAGGGTCATAGTGCTTTTTGTGTTAGGGTTAGGGTTAGGATTAGGGTTAGGGTTAGGGTTAGGGTTGGGGTTAGGGTTAGGGTTAGGGTTAGGGTTAGAGCGCACTTTGGGTTAGGGCTAGGGTTAGGGTTAGGATT
>NW_027325165.1:0-5000 GCF_028372415.1 Notamacropus eugenii | reverse complement strand
GAGCTCATTTTGGGTTAGGGTTAGGGTTAGGGTTAGGGTTAGTTCACATTTAGGGTTAGGGTTAGGGTTAGGGTTAGGGTTAGGGTTAGCACATTTACGGTTAGGGTTAGGGTTAGGGTTAGGGTTAGGGATAGGGTTAGGGTTAGGATTAGTGTTAGAATATAGGTTTAGGGTTATGGTTAGTGTTAGGGTTAGGGTCAGGGCTAGAGTGCATTGTGCATTTAGGGTTAGGGTTAGGGTTAGCGTTAGAGCGCATTTTGGGTTAGGGTTAGGGTTAGGGTTAGCGTTAGGGTTAGGGTTAGGTTTTGGGTTAGCGTTAGGGTTAGAGTTCTGTTAGGTTTAGGGTTAGTATTAGGATTTAGTGTTAGGGTTAGGGTTAGGGTTTAGGGTTAGGGTTAGTGATAGGGTTCGGGTCAGGTTTAGGGTTAGGGTTAGGGTTAGGGTTAGGGTTAGGGTTAGGGTTAGGGTTGGGGTTAGGGTTAGGGTTAGGGTTAGGGTTACAGTCAGGGTTAGAGCTCTTTTAGGGTCAGGGTTAGGGTTAGGGTTAGGGTTAGTGCACATTTAGGGTTAGGATTAGGATTAGGGTTAGGGTTAGTGTTAGCGCATTTAGGGTTAGGGTTAGGGTTAGGGTTAGAGATAGGGTGAGGGTTAGGATTAGTGTTAGAATTTAGGTTTAGGGTTAGGGTTAGTGCATTTATGGTTAGGGTTAGGGTTAAGGTTAGGGTTAGGGTTAGAGTTAGTGTTAGGGTTAGGGTTAGGGTTAGGGTTAGGGTTAGGTTTGGGGTTAGTGCACAATTAGAGTTAGGGTTAGGGTTAGGGTTAGGGTTAGGGTTAGGGTTGGGGTTAGGGTTAGGGTTAGGGTTAGGGTTAGAGTTAGAGTCAGGGTTAGAGCTCATTTAGGGTTAGGGTTAAGGTTAGTTTTAGGGTTAGAGCGCCTTTTGGGATAGGGCTAGGGTTAGGGTTAGGGTTAGGGTTAGGGTTAGGGTTAAGGTTAGGTTTAGCGTTAGGGTTAGGGTTAGGGTTAGGGTTAGGGTTAGGGATAGGGTTAGGGTTAGGGTTAGGGTTAGGGTTAGGGTTAGGGCTAGAGCCCATTTAGGGTTGGCGTTAGAGCTTTGTGTTAGGGTTAGGGTTAAATATAGGGTTAGGATTAGGGTTAGGGTTAGGGATAGGGTTAGAGATAGGATTAGTGTTAGAATTTACGTTTAGGGTTAGGGTTATTGTTAGGGTTCGGGTCAGGGTTGGAGTGCATTGTGCATTTAGGGTTAGGGTTAGGGTTAGGGTCATAGCGCTTTTTGTGTTAGGGTTAGGGTTAGGATTAGGGTTAGGGTTAGGGTTAGGGTTGGGGTTAGGGTTAGGGTTAGGGTTAGGGTTAGAGCGCACTTTGGGTTAGGGCTAGGGTTAGGGTTAGGATTAGGGTTAGGTTTAGGGTTGGGGTTAGGGTTAGGGTTAGGGTTAGGGTTAGGTTAGAGTCAAGGTTAGAGCTCATTTAGGGTTAGGTTTAGGGTTAGGGTTAGGGTTAGGGTTAGGGTAAGGGTTGGGGTTAGGGTTAGGGTTAGAGTTAGGGTTAGGGTAAGAGTCAGGGTTAGAGCTCATTTTGGGTTAGGGTTAGGGTTAGGGTTAGGGTTAGTTCACATTTAGGGTTAGGGTTAGGGTTAGGGTTAGGGTTAGGGTTAGCACATTTACGGTTAGGGTTAGGGTTAGCGTTAGGGTTAGGGATAGGGTTAGGGTTAGGATTAGTGTTAGGATATAGGTTTAGGGTTATGGTTAGTGTTAGGGTTAGGGTCAGGGCTAGAGTGCATTGTGCATTTAGGGTTAGGGTTAGGGTTAGCGTTAGAGCGCATTTTGGGTTAGGGTTAGGGTTAGAGCGCATTTTGGGTTAGGGCTAGGGTTAGGGCTAGGGCTAGGGTTAGGGTTAGGGTTAGGGTTAGGGTTAGGTTTAGGGTTGGGGTGAGCGTTAGGGTTAGGGTTAGGGTTAGGGTTAGAGTCAGGGTTAGAGCTCATTTAGGGTTAGGGTTAGGGTTAGTGTTAGGGTTAGGGTTAGTGCACATTTAGGGTTAGGGTTAGGGTTAGGGTTAGGGTTAGGGATAGGGTTAGGGCTAGGATTAGTGTTAGAATTTAGGTTTAGGGTTATGGTTAGTGTTAGGGTTAGGGTCAGGGCTAGAGTGCATTGTGCATTTAGGGTTAGGGTTAGGGTTAGCGTTAGAGCGCATTTTGGGTTAGGGTTAGGGTTAGAGCGCATTTTGGGTTAGGGCTAGGGTTAGGGCTAGGGCTAGGTTTAGGGTTAGGGTTAGGGTTAGGGTTAGGTTTAGGGTTGGGGTGAGCGTTAGGGTTAGGGTTAGGGTTAGGGTTAGAGTCAGGGTTAGAGCTCATTTAGGGTTAGGGTTAGGGTTAGGGTTAGGATTAGAGGGCATTTTGGGTTAAGACTAAGGTTAGGGTTAGGTTTAGAGCGCATTTTGCGTTAGGCCTAGTGTTAGGGTTAGGGTTAGGGTTAGGGTTATGGTTAGGGTTAGGGTTAGGGTTATGGTTACGGTTGGGGTTCGTGTTAGGGTTAGGGTTAGGGTCAGGGTTAGGTTAAGGGTTAGGGTTGGGGTTAGGGTTAGGGTTAGGGTTAGGGTTAGAGTCAAGGTTAGAGCTCATTTAGGGTTAGGTTTAGGGTTAGAGTTAGGGTTAGGGTTAGGGTTAGGGTTAGGGTAAGGGTTGGGGTTAGGGTTAGGGATAGAGTTAGGGTTAGGGTAAGAGTCAGGGTTAGAGCTCATTTAGGGTTAGGGTTAGGGTTAGGGTTAGTTCACATTTAGGGTTAGGGTTAGGGTTAGGGTTAGGGTTAGCACATTTAGGGTTAGGGTTAGGGTTAGGGTTAGGGTTAGGGTTAGGGATAGGGTTAGGGTTAGGATTAGTGTTAGAATTTAGGTTTAGGGTTATGGTTAGTGTTAGGGTTAGGGTCAGGGCTAGAGTGCATTGTGCATTTAGGGTTAGGGTTAGGGTTAGCGTTAGAGCGCATTTTGGGTTAGGGTTAGGGTTAGAGTGCATTTTGGGTTAGGGCTAGGGTTAGGGCTAGGGCGAGGGTTAGGGTTAGTGTTAGGGTTAGGGCTAGGGTTAGGGTTAGGGTGAGGGTTAGGGTTAGGGTTCGGGTTGGGGTTAGAGTCAGGGTTAGAGCTCATTTAGGGTTAGGGTTAGGGTTAGGGTTAGCGTTAGGGTTAGGGTTAGGTTTAGGGTTAGCATTAGGGTTAGAGTTCTGTTAGGTTTAGGGTTAGTATTAGGATTTAGTGTTAGGGTTAGGGTTAGGGTTTAGGGTTAGGGTTAGTGATAGGGTTAGGGTCAGGTTTAGGGTTAGGGTTAGGGTTAGGGTTAGGGTTAGGGTTAGGGTTGGGGTTAGGGTTAGGGTTAGGGTTAGGGTTACAGTCAGGGTTAGAGCTCTTTTAGGGTCAGGGTTAGGGTTAGGGTTAGGGTTAGTGCACATTTAGGGTTAGGATTAGGATTAGGGTTAGGGTTAGTGTTAGCGCATTTAGGGTTAGGGTTAGGGTTAGTGTTAGAGATAGGGTTAGGGTTAGGGTTAGGGTTAGGGTTAGGGTTAGGGTTAGGATTAGGGTTAGGGTTAGGGTTAGAGCTCATTTATGGTTAGGGTTAGGGTCAGGGTTAGTGTTAGAGCGCATTTTGGGTTAGGGTTAGGGTTAGGGTTAGGGTTAGGGTTAGGGATAGGGTTAGTGTTAGGATTAGGGTTAGAATTTAGGTTTAGGGTTAGGGTTAGTGTTAGGGTTAGGGTCAGGGTTAAAGTGCATTGTGCATTTAGGCTTAGGGTTAGGGTTAGGGTTATAGCGCATTTTGGGTTAGGGTTAGGGTTAGGGTTATGGTTAGGGTTAGGGTTAGGGTTAAGGTTAGGTTTAGCATTAGGGTTAGGGTTAGGGTTAGGGTTAGGGTTAGGGATAGGGTTAGAGTTAGGATTAGTGTTAGAATTTAGGTTTAGGGTTATGGTTAGTGTTAGGGTTAGGGTCAGGGCTAGAGTGCATTGTGCATTTAGGGTTAGGGTTAGGGTTAGCGTTAGAGCGCATTTTGGGTTAGGGTTAGGGTTAGAGTGCATTTTGGGTTAGGGCTAGGGTTAGGGCTAGGGCGAGGGTTAGGGTTAGTGTTAGGGTTAGGGCTAGGGTTAGGGTTAGGGTGAGGGTTAGGGTTAGGGTTCGGGTTGGGGTTAGAGTCAGGGTTAGAGCTCATTTAGGGTTAGGGTTAGGGTTAGGGTTAGCGTTAGGGTTAGGTAGGGTTAGGTTTAGGGTTAGCATTAGGGTTAGAGTTCTGTTAGGTTTAGGGTTAGTATTAGGATTTAGTGTTAGGGTTAGGGTTAGGGTTTAGGGTTAGGGTTAGTGATAGGGTTAGGGTCAGGTTTAGGGTTAGGGTTAGGGTTAGGGTTAGGGTTAGGGTTAGGGTTAGGGTTGGGGTTAGGGTTAGGGTTAGGGTTAGGGTTACAGTCAGGGTTAGAGCTCTTTTAGGGTCAGGGTTAGGGTTAGGGTTAGGGTTAGTGCACATTTAGGGTTAGGATTAGGATTAGGGTTAGGGTTAGTGTTAGCGCATTTAGGGTTAGGGTTAGGGTTAGTGTTAGAGATAGGTTAGGGTAGGGTTAGGGTTAGGGTTAGGGTTAGGGTTAGGGTTAGGATTAGGGTTAGGGTTAGGGTTAGAGCTCATTTATGGTTAGGGTTAGGGTCAGGGTTAGTGTTAGAGCGCATTTTGGGTTAGGGTTAGGGTTAGGGTTAGGGTTAGGGTTAGGGATAGGGTTAGTGTTAGGATTAGGGTTAGAATTTAGGTTTAGGGTTAGGGTTAGTGTTAGGGTTAGGGTCAGGGTTAAAGTGCATTGTGCATTTAGGCTTAGGGTTAGGGTTAGGGTTATAGCGCATTTTGGGTTAGGGTTAGGGTTAGGGTTATGGTTAGGGTTAGGGTTAGGGTTAAGGTTAGGTTTAGCATTAGGGTTAGGGTTAGGGTTAGGGTTAGGGTTAGGGATAGGTTAGAGTTGGATA
>NW_027325163.1:125000-127500 GCF_028372415.1 Notamacropus eugenii | reverse complement strand
TTAAATGCGCTCTAACCCTAACCCTAACCCTAACCCTAACCCTAACCCTAACCCTAACACTAACCCTAACCCTAACCCTAACCCTAACCCTAAATGCACTCTAAACCTATCCCTAACCCTAACCCTAACCCTAACCCTAACCCTAATCCTAACCCTAACCCTAACCCTAACCCTAACCCTAACCAAAACCATAACCCTAACCCTAACCCTAAAATGCACTCTAATCTTAACCCTAACCCTAACCCTAACCCTATCCCTATCCATAACCCTAACCCTAACCCTAACCCTAAATGCGCTCTAACCCTAACCCTAACCCTAACCCTAACCCTACCCCTATCCATAACCCTAACCCTAACCCTAACCCTAAATGCGCTCTATCCCTAACCCTAACCCTAACCCTAACCCTAACCCTAACCATAACCCTAACCCTAACCCTAAAATGCACTCTAATCTTAACCCTAACCCTAACCCTAACCCTAACGCTAACCCTAACCCTAACCCTAAAAGCGCTCTAACCTTAACCCTAACCCTAACACTAACCCTAACCCTAACCCTAAACCCTAAACCAAACCCTAACCCTAACCCTAACTCTAACCCTAACCCTAACCTTAACCCTAACCCTAACACTGACCCTAACCCTAAACCCTAACCGTACTCTAACCCTAACCTTAACTCTAACTCTGATCCTAACCCTAACCCTAACCCTAACCCTAACCCTAACCCTAACCCTAACCTTAACCCTAACCCTAACCCTAACCAAACCCTAAACCCTAACCCTAACCATATCCCTAACCCTAACCCAAACCCTAACCCTAACCCTAACTCTAACCCTAACCCTAACCCTAACCATATCCCTAACCCTAACCCAAACCCTAACCCTAACCCTAACTCTAACCCTAACCCTAACCCTAAAATGCACTCTAACCCTAACCCTAACCCTAACCCTAACCCTAAACCAAACACTAAACCCTAACCCTAACCCTAACCCTAACCCTAACCCTAACCCTAAACCTAACCCCAACCCTAACCCTAACCCTAAATCTAACCCTAACCCTAACATTAACCCTAACCCTAACACTGACCCTAACCCTAAACCCTAACCCTACCCTAACCCTACCCCTATCCATAACCCTAATCCTAACCCTAACCCTAAGCCTAACCCTAACACTAACCCTAACCCTAAATGCGCTCTAACAGAAACCCTAACCCTAACCCTAACTCTAACCCTAACCCTAACCTTAACCCTAACCCTAACACTGACCCTAACCCTAAACCCTAACCCTACCCTAACCCTACCCCTATCCATAACCCTAATCCTAACCCTAACCCTAACCCTAACCCTAACCCTAACCCTAACCCTAACCCTAAGCCTAACCCTAACCCTAACCCTAACCCTAACCGTAACCTAACCCTAACCCTAACCCTAACCCTAAGCTTAACCCTAACCCTAACCCTAACCAAACCCTAAACCCTAACCCTAACCAAATCCCTAACCCTAACCCAAACCCTAACCCTAACCCTACCTCTAACCCTAACCCTAACCTTAACCCTAACCCTAACACTGACCCTAACCCTAAACCCTAACCCTACCCTAACCCTACCCCTATCGATAACCCTAATCCTAACCCTAACCCTAAGCTTAACCCTAACACTAACCCTAACCCTAAATGCGCTCTAACCAAAACCCTAATCCTAACCCTAACTTTAACCCTAACCCTAACCTTAACCCTAACCCTAACACTGACCCTAACCATAAACCCTAACCCTACCCTAACCCTACCCCTATCCATAACCCTAATCCTAACCCTAACCCTAAGCCTAACCCTAACACTAACCCTAACCTTAAATGCGCTCTAACCCTAACCCTAACCCTAACCCTAACCCTAACCCTAACACTAACCCTAACCCTAACCCTAACCCTAACCCTAAATGCACTCTAAACCTATCCCTAACCCTAACCCTAACCCTAATCCTAACCCTAACCCTAACCCTAACCCTAACCCTAACCCTAACCCTAACCAAAACCATAACCCTAACCCTAACCCTAAAATGCACTCTAATCTTAACCCTAACCCTAACCCTAACCCTACCCCTATCCATAACCCTAACCCTAACCCTAACCCTAAATGCGCTCTATCCCTAACCCTAACCCTAACCCTAACCCTAACCCTAACCATAACCCTAACCCTAACCCTAAAATGCACTCTAATCTTAACCCTAACCCTAACCCTAACCCTAACGCTAACCCTAACCCTAACCCTAAAAGCGCTCTAACCTTAACCCTAACCCTAACACTAACCCTAACCCTAACCCTAAACCCTAAAGCAAACCCTAACCCTAACCCTAACTCTAACCCTAACCCTTACCTTAACCCTAACCCTAACACTGACCCTAACCCTAAACCCTAACCCTACCCTAAACCCTAACCTTAACTCTAACCCTGACGCTAACCCTAACCCTAACCCTAACCCTAACCCTAACCCTCACCCTAACCCTAACC
>NW_027325163.1:72500-75000 GCF_028372415.1 Notamacropus eugenii | reverse complement strand
ACCCTAACCCTAACCTTAACCCTAACCCTAACACTGACCCTAACCCTAAACCCTAACCCTACCCTAACCCTACCCCTATCCATAACCCTAATCCTAACCCTAAACCTAAGCCTCACCCTAACACTAACCCTAACCTTAAATGCACTCTAACACTAACCCTAACCCTAACCCTAACCCTAACCCTAACCCTAACCCTAAATGCACTCTAACCCTAACCCTAACCCTAACCCTAACCCTAACCCTAACCCTAACCCTAAATGCGCTCTAACCCAAACCCTAACCCTAACCCTAACCCTAACCCTAACCCTAACCCTAACCCTAACCCTAACCCTAACCCTAACCCTAACCCTAACCCTAACCCTAACCCTACCCTAACCCTACCCCTATCCATAACCCTAATCCTAACCCTAACCCTAAGCCTAACCCTAGCACTAACCCTAACCTTAAATGCACTCTAACCCTAACCCTAACCCTAACCCTAACCCTAACCCTAACCCTAACCCTAAATGCACTCTAACCCTAACCCTAACCCTAACCCTAACCCTAACCCTAACCCTAACCCTAACCCTAACCCTAAATGCGCTCTAACCCAAACCCTAACCTAACCCTAACTCTAACCCTAACCCTAACCTTAACCCTAACCCTAACACTGACCCTAACCCTAAACCCTAACCCTACCCTAACCCTAACCCTAACTCTAACCCTGACGCTAACCCTAACCCTAACCCTAACCCTAACCCTAACCCTAACACTAACCCTAACCCTAACCCTAACCCTAACCCTAACCCGAACCCGAACCCTAACCCTAACCCTAACCCTAACCCTAAATGCACCCTAACCCTAACCCTAACCCTAACCCTAACCCTAACCCTAACCCTAAACCCTAACCCTACCCTAACCCTACCCCTATCCATAACCCTAATCCTAACCCTAACCCTAAGCCTAACCCTAACACTAACCCTAACCCTAAATGCGCTCTAACCCAAACCCTAACCCTAAGCCTAACCCTAACCCTAACCCTGACCCTAACTCTAAACCCTAACCCTACCCTAACCCTACCCCTATCCATAACCCTAATCCTAACCCTAACCCTAAGCCTAACCCTAACCCTAACCCTAAGCCTAACCCTAACCCTAACCTTAACCCTAACCCTAACCAAACCCTAAACCCTAACCCTAACCATATCCCTAAACCTAACTCAAACCCTAACCCTAACCCTAACTCTAACCCTAACCCTAACCCTAACCCTAACCCTAACCCTAACCCTAACCCTAACCCTAACCCTAACCCTAACCCTAACCCTAACCCATACCTTAACCCTAACCCTAACCCTAACCCTAACCCTAACCCTAACCTTAACCTTAACGCTAACACTAAACCTAACCCTAAACAATAACCATACCCTAACCCTACCCCTATCCATAACCCTAACCCTAACCCTAACCATAACCATAACCATAACCCTAACCATAACCCTAAAATGCACTCTAATCTTAACCCTAACCCTACCCCTATCCATAACCCTAACCCTAACCCTAACCCTAACCCTAAATGCGCTCTAACCCTAACCCTAACCCTAACCCTAACCATAACCATAACCCTAACCCTAACCCTAAAATGCACTCTAATCTTAACCCTAACCCTAACCCTAACCGTAACGCTAACCCTAACCCTAACCCTAAAAGCTCTCTAACCTTAACCCTAACCCTAACACTAACCCTAACCCTAACCCTAAACCCTAACCCAAACTCTAACACTAACCCTAACCCTAACTCTAACCCTAACCCTAACCCTAAAATGCACTCTAACCCTAACACTAACCCTAACCCTAACAATAACCATAACCCTAAACCTAACCGTAACCCTAAAACCTAACCTTAACCCTATCCCCTAACCCTAACCCTAACCCTAACCCTAACCCTAAACCAAACCCTAAACCCTAACCCTAACCCTAACCCTAACCCTAACCCTAACCCTAACCCTAACCCTAACCCTAACCCTAACCCTAACCCTACCCTAACCCTACCCCTATCCATAACCCTAATCCTAACCCTAACCCTAAGCCTAACCTTAACCCTAACCCTAACACTGACCCTAACCCTAAACCCTAACCCTACCCTAACCCTAACCCTAACTCTAACCCTGACCCTAACCCTAACCCTAACCCTAACCCTAACCCTAACACTAACCCTAACCCTAACCCTAACCCTAACCGTAACCCTAACCCTAACCCTAACCCTAACCCTAAAATGCACAATAACCCTAACCCTAACCCTAACCCTAACCCTAACCCTAACCCTAATCCTAACCCTAACCCTATCCCTAAATGCGCTCTAACCCTAACCCTAACCCTAACCCTAAACCTAACCCTAACCCTAACCCTAACCCTAATCCTAACCCTAACCCTATCCCTAAATGCGCTCTAACCCTAACCCTAACCCTAACCCTAACCCTAACCCTAACCCTAACCCTAAACCTAACCCTAAACCCTAACCATACC
>NW_027325162.1:0-135074 GCF_028372415.1 Notamacropus eugenii | reverse complement strand
TTCTACCAACACAAACCGTAACCCTAATCCTAACCCTACTCTTACCCCTAATCCAAAATACACTCTAATAGTAAGCCTACCCCAACCCTAATACTCAAAATGCGCTTGATTCTAAACCGAACCCGAACCCTAACCCTAACCCTAACCCTCGATTCTACGAAAGCTAACCCTAAACCTAACTCTAACATTAACACGGTCCTTAAATACTCTCGATTCAAATCATGACCCTAGTAACCCTAACCCTAATCCTAACCCTAAATGCATTACATTCTAACCATAACTCTAACGCTAATGCGCTCGTTTCTAACCATAACACTAAATCGTCAATCTCAACACTAACTGTAACCCTAAATGCACTCGATTCTAACCCAAAAGGCAATCCAGACCCTTAGCCTAAGCCTGAACCTCAATTCTACCAACAAAATCCCTAACCCTAAGCCTAACCCTGCTCCTACCCTTACCCCTGAATGCCCTCTAACCCTAACCCTAACCCTTACCTTAACACTAAAAATGTCCTTGATTCTAACCCTAACCCGAACCGTAACCCTAACCCTAACCCTAACCCTAACCCTAACCATCGATTCTAAGAAAGCTAACCATAACCTAACTCTAACCCTAACACTATCCTTAAATGCACTCGATTCTAACCCTCACCCTCAACATAACAGTTATCCTAACCCTATCCCTAACCCTAAAGGCACTGGATTCTAACCATAACTCTAACCCTAATGTGTTCGATTCTAATCCTAATAATAAATCGTCAATCTCATCACTAACCCTATCCCTAAAGGCACTCGATTCCAACCCAAAAGGCAATCCTGACCCTTAGCCTGACCTTAAACCTCGATTCTACCAACACAAACCTTAACCCTAATCCTAACTCTACTCCTACCCCTACCCCTAAATGCAATCTAAGCCATACCCTAACCCCAACCATGACACTAAAATTGCGCCTGATTTTAACCCTAACCCTAACGCTAACCTTAACCCGAAGCCAAACCCTCGATCTTACGAAAGCTAACCCTAAACCTAACTCTAACCCTAACATTATCCTTAAATGCACTCGATTCTAACCCTCACCCTAAACATAACCGTAACCCTAAGCCTAAGCCTAACCCTAAATGCACTGGATTCTAACCATAACTCTTACTGTAATGTTCTTGATTCTAACCCTGACACTAATTCGTCAATCTCAACAGTAACCTTAAGCCTAAATGCACTCGATTCTAACCTAAAAGGCAATCCTGACCCTGAGCCTAACCCTAAACCTCGATTCTACCAACACTGACCCTAACCTTAATCCTAACCGTGCCCCAACCACTACCGCTAAATGCACTCTAACCATACCCCTAACACTAACACTAAAAGTAACCCTAACGAATTCTAACCATAACTCTATCCCTAAATGTGCTTGATTCTAACGCTAAAACTAAATCGTCAATTTCAACACTATCCCTAAGCCTAAATGCACTGGATTCTAACCCAAAAGCCGTTCCTGACCCTAAGCCTAACCCTAAACCTCGATTCTACCAACACAAACCTTAACCCTAATCCTAACCCTACTCCTACCACTACCGTTAAATGCACTCTAAGCCATACCCTAACGAAAACCAGAACACTAAAAATGCGCCTGATTCTAACCCTAACCCTAAGCCTATCCCTAACCTCAAGCCTAACCCTCGATTCTACGAAAGCGAACGCTAAACCTAACTTTAACCCTAGCACTATCCTTAAATGCTCTCGGTTTTAACCCTGACCCTAAACCTATCCCTAACCCTAAACCTAACCCTAAATGCACTGAATTCTAACCATAACTCTAACCCTAAATGTGCTCGATTCTAACCCTAACACTAAATCGTCAATCTCATCGCTAACTCTATCCCTAAAGGCACTCGATTCCAACCCAAAAGGCAATCCTGACCCTTAGCCTAACCTAAAACCTCAATTCTACCAACACAAACCTTAACCCTAACCCTAACCCTACTCCTACCCCTACCCCTAAATGCACACTAAGCCATACCCTGACGAAAACCAGAACACTAAAAATGCGCCTGATTCTAACCCTAACCCTAACCCTAAGCCTAACCTTAAGCCTAACCCTCGATTCTACGAAAACGAACGCTAAACCTAACTCTAACCCTAGCACTATCCTTAAATGCTCTCGATATTAACCCTGACCCTAACCCTAACCCTAACCCTAACCCTAACCCTAAATGCACTGAATTCTAACCATAACTCTAACCTTAAATGTGCTCGATTCAAACCCTAACACTAAATCGTCAATTTGAACACTAACAAAAAGCCTAAATACACTCGATTCTGATCCAAAATGCAATCCTGACCCTAAGCCTAAACCTAAACCTCGATTCTAGCAACACAAACCTTAACCCTAATCCTAACCCTTCCCGTACCACTAGCCCTAAAAGCACTTTAACCCTAACCCTCACCCTAACACTAACACTAAAACTGTGCTTGATTCTAACCCTAACCCTCACCCTAAGCCTAACCCTAAGCCTAACCCTCGATTCTACGAAAGCTAACCCTAAACCTACCTCTAACCCTAGCACTATCCTTAAATGCTATCGATTCTAACCCTAACCCTAAACCTAACCCTCACATTAACCCAAACCCTAAACCTAACCCTAAATGCAGTGAATTCTAAGCATAACTCTAACCCTAAATGTGCTCGATTCTAACCCTAACACTAAATCGTCAATCTCATCACTAACTCTAACCCGGAATGCACTCAATTCTAACCCTCACCCTAAACATAACCGTAACCCTAAGCCTAAGCCTAACCCTAAATGCACTGGATTCTAACCATAACTCTTACTGTAATGTTCTTGATTCTAACCCTGACACTAATTCGTCAATCTCAACAGTAACCTTAAGCCTAAATGCACTCGATTCTAACCCAAAAGGCAATCCTGACCCTGAGCCTAACCCTAAACCTCGATTCTACCAACACTGACCCTAACCTTAATCCTAACCGTGCCCCAACCCCTACCGCTAAATGCACTCTAACCATACCCCTAACCCTAACACTAACCGTAACCCTAACGAATTCTAACCATAAATCTATCCCTAAATGTGCTTCATTCTAACGCTAAAACTAAATCGTCAATTACAACACTATCCCTAAGCCTAAATGCACTGGATTCTAACCCAAAAGCCATTCCTGACCCTAAGCCTAACCCTAAACCTCGATTCTACCAACACAATCCTTAACCCTAATCCTAACCCTACTCCTACCACTACCGCTAAATGCACTCTAAGCCATACCCTAACGAAAACCAGAACACTGAAAATGTGCCTGATTCTAACCCTAACCCTAAGCCTATCCCTAACCTTAAGCCTAATCCTCGATTCTACGAAAGCGAACGCTAAACCTAACTTTAACGCTAGCACTATCCTTAAATGCTCTCGATTTTAACCCTGACCCTAAACCTAACCCTAACCCTAAAACTAACCGTAAATGCACTGAATTCTAACCATAACTCTAACCCTAAATGTGCTCGATTCTAACCCTAACACTAAATCGTCAATCTCATCACTAACTCTAACCTGGAATGCACTCGATACTAACCCAAAAGGCAATCCTGACCCTAAGACTAACCCTAAACCTCGATTCTACCAACACAAACCGTAACCCTAATCCTAACCCTACTCTTACCCCTAATCCAAAATACACTCTAATAGTAAGCCTACCCCAACCCTAATACTCAAAATGCGCTTGATTCTAAACCGAACCCGAACCCTAACCCTAACCCTAACCCTCGATTCTACGAAAGCTAACCCTAAACCTAACTCTAACATTAACACGGTCCTTAAATACTCTCGATTCAAATCATGACCCTAGTAACCCTAACCCTAATCCTAACCCTAAATGCATTACATTCTAACCATAACTCTAACGCTAATGCGCTCGTTTCTAACCATAACACTAAATCGTCAATCTCAACACTAACTGTAACCCTAAATGCACTCGATTCTAACCCAAAAGGCAATCCAGACCCTTAGCCTAAGCCTGAACCTCAATTCTACCAACAAAATCCCTAACCCTAAGCCTAACCCTGCTCCTACCCTTACCCCTGAATGCCCTCTAACCCTAACCCTAACCCTTACCTTAACACTAAAAATGTCCTTGATTCTAACCCTAACCCGAACCCTAACCCTAACCCTAACCCTAACCCTAACCCTAACCCTAACCATCGATTCTAAGAAAGCTAACCATAACCTAACTCTAACCCTAACACTATCCTTAAATGCACTCGATTCTAACCCTCACCCTCAACATAACCGTTATCCTAACCCTATCCCTAACCCTAAAGGCACTGGATTCTAACCATAACTCTAACCCTAATGTGTTCGATTCTAATCCTAATAATAAATCGTCAATCTCATCACTAACCCTATCCCTAAAGGCACTCGATTCCAACCCAAAAGGCAATCCTGACCCTTAGCCTGACCTTAAACCTCGATTCTACCAACACAAACCTTAACCCTAATCCTAACTCTACTCCTACCCCTACCCCTAAATGCAATCTAAGCCATACCCTAACCCCAACCATGACACTAAAATTGCGCCTGATTTTAACCCTAACCCTAACGCTAACCTTAACCCGAAGCCAAACCCTCGATCTTACGAAAGCTAACCCTAAACCTAACTCTAACCCTAACATTATCCTTAAATGCACTCGATTCTAACCCTCACCCTAAACATAACCGTAACCCTAAGCCTAAGCCTAACCCTAAATGCACTGGATTCTAACCATAACTCTTACTGTAATGTTCTTGATTCTAACCCTGACACTAATTCGTCAATCTCAACAGTAACCTTAAGCCTAAATGCACTCGATTCTAACCCAAAAGGCAATCCTGACCCTGAGCCTAACCCTAAACCTCGATTCTACCAACACTGACCCTAACCTTAATCCTAACCGTGCCCCAACCCCTACCGCTAAATGCACTCTAACCATACCCCTAACCCTAACACTAACCGTAACCCTAACGAATTCTAACCATAAATCTATCCCTAAATGTGCTTGATTCTAACGCTAAAACTAAATCGTCAATTACAACACTATCCCTAAGCCTAAATGCACTGGATTCTAACCCAAAAGCCATTCCTGACCCTAAGCCTAACCCTAAACCTCGATTCTACCAACACAATCCTTAACCCTAATCCTAACCCTACTCCTACCACTACCGCTAAATGCACTCTAAGCCATACCCTAACGAAAACCAGAACACTGAAAATGTGCCTGATTCTAACCCTAACCCTAAGCCTATCCCTAACCTTAAGCCTAATCCTCGATTCTACGAAAGCGAACGCTAAACCTAACTTTAACGCTAGCACTATCCTTAAATGCTCTCGATTTTAACCCTGACCCTAAACCTAACCCTAACCCTAAAACTAACCGTAAATGCACTGAATTCTAACCATAACTCTAACCCTAAATGTGCTCGATTCTAACCCTAACACTAAATCGTCAATCTCATCACTAACTCTAACCTGGAATGCACTCGATACTAACCCAAAAGGCAATCCTGACCCTAAGACTAACCCTAAACCTCGATTCTACCAACACAAACCGTAACCCTAATCCTAACCCTACTCTTACCCCTAATCCAAAATACACTCTAATAGTAAGCCTACCCCAACCCTAATACTCAAAATGCGCTTGATTCTAAACCGAACCCGAACCCTAACCCTAACCCTAACCCTCGATTCTACGAAAGCTAACCCTAAACCTAACTCTAACATTAACACGGTCCTTAAATACTCTCGATTCAAATCATGACCCTAGTAACCCTAACCCTAATCCTAACCCTAAATGCATTACATTCTAACCATAACTCTAACGCTAATGCGCTCGTTTCTAACCATAACACTAAATCGTCAATCTCAACACTAACTGTAACCCTAAATGCACTCGATTCTAACCCAAAAGGCAATCCAGACCCTTAGCCTAAGCCTGAACCTCAATTCTACCAACAAAATCCCTAACCCTAAGCCTAACCCTGCTCCTACCCTTACCCCTGAATGCCCTCTAACCCTAACCCTAACCCTTACCTTAACACTAAAAATGTCCTTGATTCTAACCCTAACCCGAACCCTAACCCTAACCCTAACCCTAACCCTAACCCTAACCCTAACCATCGATTCTAAGAAAGCTAACCATAACCTAACTCTAACCCTAACACTATCCTTAAATGCACTCGATTCTAACCCTCACCCTCAACATAACCGTTATCCTAACCCTATCCCTAACCCTAAAGGCACTGGATTCTAACCATAACTCTAACCCTAATGTGTTCGATTCTAATCCTAATAATAAATCGTCAATCTCATCACTAACCCTATCCCTAAAGGCACTCGATTCCAACCCAAAAGGCAATCCTGACCCTTAGCCTGACCTTAAACCTCGATTCTACCAACACAAACCTTAACCCTAATCCTAACTCTACTCCTACCCCTACCCCTAAATGCAATCTAAGCCATACCCTAACCCCAACCATGACACTAAAATTGCGCCTGATTTTAACCCTAACCCTAACGCTAACCTTAACCCGAAGCCAAACCCTCGATCTTACGAAAGCTAACCCTAAACCTAACTCTAACCCTAACATTATCCTTAAATGCACTCGATTCTAACCCTCACCCTAAACATAACCGTAACCCTAAGCCTAAGCCTAACCCTAAATGCACTGGATTCTAACCATAACTCTTACTGTAATGTTCTTGATTCTAACCCTGACACTAATTCGTCAATCTCAACAGTAACCTTAAGCCTAAATGCACTCGATTCTAACCCAAAAGGCAATCCTGACCCTGAGCCTAACCCTAAACCTCGATTCTACCAACACTGACCCTAACCTTAATCCTAACCGTGCCCCAACCCCTACCGCTAAATGCACTCTAACCATACCCCTAACCCTAACACTAACCGTAACCCTAACGAATTCTAACCATAAATCTATCCCTAAATGTGCTTGATTCTAACGCTAAAACTAAATCGTCAATTACAACACTATCCCTAAGCCTAAATGCACTGGATTCTAACCCAAAAGCCATTCCTGACCCTAAGCCTAACCCTAAACCTCGATTCTACCAACACAATCCTTAACCCTAATCCTAACCCTACTCCTACCACTACCGCTAAATGCACTCTAAGCCATACCCTAACGAAAACCAGAACACTGAAAATGTGCCTGATTCTAACCCTAACCCTAAGCCTATCCCTAACCTTAAGCCTAATCCTCGATTCTACAAAAGCGAACGCTAAACCTAACTTTAACGCTAGCACTATCCTTAAATGCTCTCGATTTTAACCCTGACCCTAAACCTAACCCTAACCCTAAAACTAACCGTAAATGCACTGAATTCTAACCACAACTCTAACCCTAAATGTGCTCGATTCTAACCCTAACACTAAATCGTCAATCTCATCACTAACTCTAACCTGGAATGCACTCGATACTAACCCAAAAGGCAATCCTGACCCTAAGACTAACCCTAAACCTCGATTCTACCAACACAAACCGTAACCCTAATCCTAACCCTACTCTTACCCCTAATCCAAAATACACTCTAATAGTAAGCCTACCCCAACCCTAATACTCAAAATGCGCTTGATTCTAAACCGAACCCGAACCCTAACCCTAACCCTAACCCTCGATTCTACGAAAGCTAACCCTAAACCTAACTCTAACATTAACACGGTCCTTAAATACTCTCGATTCAAATCATGACCCTAGTAACCCTAACCCTAATCCTAACCCTAAATGCATTACATTCTAACCATAACTCTAACGCTAATGCGCTCGTTTCTAACCATAACACTAAATCGTCAATCTCAACACTAACTGTAACCCTAAATGCACTCGATTCTAACCCAAAAGGCAATCCAGACCCTTAGCCTAAGCCTGAACCTCAATTCTACCAACAAAATCCCTAACCCTAAGCCTAACCCTGCTCCTACCCTTACCCCTGAATGCCCTCTAACCCTAACCCTAACCCTTACCTTAACACTAAAAATGTCCTTGATTCTAACCCTAACCCGAACCGTAACCCTAACCCTAACCCTAACCCTAACCCTAACCATCGATTCTAAGAAAGCTAACCATAACCTAACTCTAACCCTAACACTATCCTTAAATGCACTCGATTCTAACCCTCACCCTCAACATAACCGTTATCCTAACCCTATCCCTAACCCTAAAGGCACTGGATTCTAACCATAACTCTAACCCTAATGTGTTCGATTCTAATCCTAATAATAAATCGTCAATCTCATCACTAACCCTATCCCTAAAGGCACTCGATTCCAACCCAAAAGGCAATCCTGACCCTTAGCCTGACCTTAAACCTCGATTCTACCAACACAAACCTTAACCCTAATCCTAACTCTACTCCTACCCCTACCCCTAAATGCAATCTAAGCCATACCCTAACCCCAACCATGACACTAAAATTGCGCCTGATTTTAACCCTAACCCTAACGCTAACCTTAACCCGAAGCCAAACCCTCGATCTTACGAAAGCTAACCCTAAACCTAACTCTAACCCTAACATTATCCTTAAATGCACTCGATTCTAACCCTCACCCTAAACATAACCGTAACCCTAAGCCTAAGCCTAACCCTAAATGCACTGGATTCTAACCATAACTCTTACTGTAATGTTCTTGATTCTAACCCTGACACTAATTCGTCAATCTCAACAGTAACCTTAAGCCTAAATGCACTCGATTCTAACCTAAAAGGCAATCCTGACCCTGAGCCTAACCCTAAACCTCGATTCTACCAACACTGACCCTAACCTTAATCCTAACCGTGCCCCAACCACTACCGCTAAATGCACTCTAACCATACCCCTAACACTAACACTAAAAGTAACCCTAACGAATTCTAACCATAACTCTATCCCTAAATGTGCTTGATTCTAACGCTAAAACTAAATCGTCAATTTCAACACTATCCCTAAGCCTAAATGCACTGGATTCTAACCCAAAAGCCGTTCCTGACCCTAAGCCTAACCCTAAACCTCGATTCTACCAACACAAACCTTAACCCTAATCCTAACCCTACTCCTACCACTACCGTTAAATGCACTCTAAGCCATACCCTAACGAAAACCAGAACACTAAAAATGCGCCTGATTCTAACCCTAACCCTAAGCCTATCCCTAACCTCAAGCCTAACCCTCGATTCTACGAAAGCGAACGCTAAACCTAACTTTAACCCTAGCACTATCCTTAAATGCTCTCGGTTTTAACCCTGACCCTAAACCTATCCCTAACCCTAAACCTAACCCTAAATGCACTGAATTCTAACCATAACTCTAACCCTAAATGTGCTCGATTCTAACCCTAACACTAAATCGTCAATCTCATCGCTAACTCTATCCCTAAAGGCACTCGATTCCAACCCAAAAGGCAATCCTGACCCTTAGCCTAACCTAAAACCTCAATTCTACCAACACAAACCTTAACCCTAACCCTAACCCTACTCCTACCCCTACCCCTAAATGCACACTAAGCCATACCCTGACGAAAACCAGAACACTAAAAATGCGCCTGATTCTAACCCTAACCCTAACCCTAAGCCTAACCTTAAGCCTAACCCTCGATTCTACGAAAACGAACGCTAAACCTAACTCTAACCCTAGCACTATCCTTAAATGCTCTCGATATTAACCCTGACCCTAACCCTAACCCTAACCCTAACCCTAACCCTAAATGCACTGAATTCTAACCATAACTCTAACCTTAAATGTGCTCGATTCAAACCCTAACACTAAATCGTCAATTTGAACACTAACAAAAAGCCTAAATACACTCGATTCTGATCCAAAATGCAATCCTGACCCTAAGCCTAAACCTAAACCTCGATTCTAGCAACACAAACCTTAACCCTAATCCTAACCCTTCCCGTACCACTAGCCCTAAAAGCACTTTAACCCTAACCCTCACCCTAACACTAACACTAAAACTGTGCTTGATTCTAACCCTAACCCTCACCCTAAGCCTAACCCTAAGCCTAACCCTCGATTCTACGAAAGCTAACCCTAAACCTACCTCTAACCCTAGCACTATCCTTAAATGCTATCGATTCTAACCCTAACCCTAAACCTAACCCTCACATTAACCCAAACCCTAAACCTAACCCTAAATGCAGTGAATTCTAAGCATAACTCTAACCCTAAATGTGCTCGATTCTAACCCTAACACTAAATCGTCAATCTCATCACTAACTCTAACCCGGAATGCACTCAATTCTAACCCTCACCCTAAACATAACCGTAACCCTAAGCCTAAGCCTAACCCTAAATGCACTGGATTCTAACCATAACTCTTACTGTAATGTTCTTGATTCTAACCCTGACACTAATTCGTCAATCTCAACAGTAACCTTAAGCCTAAATGCACTCGATTCTAACCCAAAAGGCAATCCTGACCCTGAGCCTAACCCTAAACCTCGATTCTACCAACACTGACCCTAACCTTAATCCTAACCGTGCCCCAACCCCTACCGCTAAATGCACTCTAACCATACCCCTAACCCTAACACTAACCGTAACCCTAACGAATTCTAACCATAAATCTATCCCTAAATGTGCTTCATTCTAACGCTAAAACTAAATCGTCAATTACAACACTATCCCTAAGCCTAAATGCACTGGATTCTAACCCAAAAGCCATTCCTGACCCTAAGCCTAACCCTAAACCTCGATTCTACCAACACAATCCTTAACCCTAATCCTAACCCTACTCCTACCACTACCGCTAAATGCACTCTAAGCCATACCCTAACGAAAACCAGAACACTGAAAATGTGCCTGATTCTAACCCTAACCCTAAGCCTATCCCTAACCTTAAGCCTAATCCTCGATTCTACGAAAGCGAACGCTAAACCTAACTTTAACGCTAGCACTATCCTTAAATGCTCTCGATTTTAACCCTGACCCTAAACCTAACCCTAACCCTAAAACTAACCGTAAATGCACTGAATTCTAACCATAACTCTAACCCTAAATGTGCTCGATTCTAACCCTAACACTAAATCGTCAATCTCATCACTAACTCTAACCTGGAATGCACTCGATACTAACCCAAAAGGCAATCCTGACCCTAAGACTAACCCTAAACCTCGATTCTACCAACACAAACCGTAACCCTAATCCTAACCCTACTCTTACCCCTAATCCAAAATACACTCTAATAGTAAGCCTACCCCAACCCTAATACTCAAAATGCGCTTGATTCTAAACCGAACCCGAACCCTAACCCTAACCCTAACCCTCGATTCTACGAAAGCTAACCCTAAACCTAACTCTAACATTAACACGGTCCTTAAATACTCTCGATTCAAATCATGACCCTAGTAACCCTAACCCTAATCCTAACCCTAAATGCATTACATTCTAACCATAACTCTAACGCTAATGCGCTCGTTTCTAACCATAACACTAAATCGTCAATCTCAACACTAACTGTAACCCTAAATGCACTCGATTCTAACCCAAAAGGCAATCCAGACCCTTAGCCTAAGCCTGAACCTCAATTCTACCAACAAAATCCCTAACCCTAAGCCTAACCCTGCTCCTACCCTTACCCCTGAATGCCCTCTAACCCTAACCCTAACCCTTACCTTAACACTAAAAATGTCCTTGATTCTAACCCTAACCCGAACCCTAACCCTAACCCTAACCCTAACCCTAACCCTAACCCTAACCATCGATTCTAAGAAAACTAACCATAACCTAACTCTAACCCTAACACTATCCTTAAATGCACTCGATTCTAACCCTCACCCTCAACATAACCGTTATCCTAACCCTATCCCTAACCCTAAAGGCACTGGATTCTAACCATAACTCTAACCCTAATGTGTTCGATTCTAATCCTAATAATAAATCGTCAATCTCATCACTAACCCTATCCCTAAAGGCACTCGATTCCAACCCAAAAGGCAATCCTGACCCTTAGCCTGACCTTAAACCTCGATTCTACCAACACAAACCTTAACCCTAATCCTAACTCTACTCCTACCCCTACCCCTAAATGCAATCTAAGCCATACCCTAACCCCAACCATGTCACTAAAATTGCGCCTGATTTTAACCCTAACCCTAACGCTAACCTTAACCCGAAGCCAAACCCTCGATCTTACGAAAGCTAACCCTAAACCTAACTCTAACCCTAACATTATCCTTAAATGCACTCGATTCTAACCCTCACCCTAAACATAACCGTAACCCTAAGCCTAAGCCTAACCCTAAATGCACTGGATTCTAACCATAACTCTTACTGTAATGTTCTTGATTCTAACCCTGACACTAATTCGTCAATCTCAACAGTAACCTTAAGCCTAAATGCACTCGATTCTAACCCAAAAGGCAATCCTGACCCTGAGCCTAACCCTAAACCTCGATTCTACCAACACTGACCCTAACCTTAATCCTAACCGTGCCCCAACCCCTACCGCTAAATGCACTCTAACCATACCCCTAACCCTAACACTAACCGTAACCCTAACGAATTCTAACCATAAATCTATCCCTAAATGTGCTTGATTCTAACGCTAAAACTAAATCGTCAATTACAACACTATCCCTAAGCCTAAATGCACTGGATTCTAACCCAAAAGCCATTCCTGACCCTAAGCCTAACCCTAAACCTCGATTCTACCAACACAATCCTTAACCCTAATCCTAACCCTACTCCTACCACTACCGCTAAATGCACTCTAAGCCATACCCTAACGAAAACCAGAACACTGAAAATGTGCCTGATTCTAACCCTAACCCTAAGCCTATCCCTAACCTTAAGCCTAATCCTCGATTCTACAAAAGCGAACGCTAAACCTAACTTTAACGCTAGCACTATCCTTAAATGCTCTCGATTTTAACCCTGACCCTAAACCTAACCCTAACCCTAAAACTAACCGTAAATGCACTGAATTCTAACCACAACTCTAACCCTAAATGTGCTCGATTCTAACCCTAACACTAAATCGTCAATCTCATCACTAACTCTAACCTGGAATGCACTCGATACTAACCCAAAAGGCAATCCTGACCCTAAGACTAACCCTAAACCTCGATTCTACCAACACAAACCGTAACCCTAATCCTAACCCTACTCTTACCCCTAATCCAAAATACACTCTAATAGTAAGCCTACCCCAACCCTAATACTCAAAATGCGCTTGATTCTAAACCGAACCCGAACCCTAACCCTAACCCTAACCCTCGATTCTACGAAAGCTAACCCTAAACCTAACTCTAACATTAACACGGTCCTTAAATACTCTCGATTCAAATCATGACCCTAGTAACCCTAACCCTAATCCTAACCCTAAATGCATTACATTCTAACCATAACTCTAACGCTAATGCGCTCGTTTCTAACCATAACACTAAATCGTCAATCTCAACACTAACTGTAACCCTAAATGCACTCGATTCTAACCCAAAAGGCAATCCAGACCCTTAGCCTAAGCCTGAACCTCAATTCTACCAACAAAATCCCTAACCCTAAGCCTAACCCTGCTCCTACCCTTACCCCTGAATGCCCTCTAACCCTAACCCTAACCCTTACCTTAACACTAAAAATGTCCTTGATTCTAACCCTAACCCGAACCGTAACCCTAACCCTAACCCTAACCCTAACCCTAACCATCGATTCTAAGAAAGCTAACCATAACCTAACTCTAACCCTAACACTATCCTTAAATGCACTCGATTCTAACCCTCACCCTCAACATAACCGTTATCCTAACCCTATCCCTAACCCTAAAGGCACTGGATTCTAACCATAACTCTAACCCTAATGTGTTCGATTCTAATCCTAATAATAAATCGTCAATCTCATCACTAACCCTATCCCTAAAGGCACTCGATTCCAACCCAAAAGGCAATCCTGACCCTTAGCCTGACCTTAAACCTCGATTCTACCAACACAAACCTTAACCCTAATCCTAACTCTACTCCTACCCCTACCCCTAAATGCAATCTAAGCCATACCCTAACCCCAACCATGACACTAAAATTGCGCCTGATTTTAACCCTAACCCTAACGCTAACCTTAACCCGAAGCCAAACCCTCGATCTTACGAAAGCTAACCCTAAACCTAACTCTAACCCTAACATTATCCTTAAATGCACTCGATTCTAACCCTCACCCTAAACATAACCGTAACCCTAAGCCTAAGCCTAACCCTAAATGCACTGGATTCTAACCATAACTCTTACTGTAATGTTCTTGATTCTAACCCTGACACTAATTCGTCAATCTCAACAGTAACCTTAAGCCTAAATGCACTCGATTCTAACCTAAAAGGCAATCCTGACCCTGAGCCTAACCCTAAACCTCGATTCTACCAACACTGACCCTAACCTTAATCCTAACCGTGCCCCAACCACTACCGCTAAATGCACTCTAACCATACCCCTAACACTAACACTAAAAGTAACCCTAACGAATTCTAACCATAACTCTATCCCTAAATGTGCTTGATTCTAACGCTAAAACTAAATCGTCAATTTCAACACTATCCCTAAGCCTAAATGCACTGGATTCTAACCCAAAAGCCGTTCCTGACCCTAAGCCTAACCCTAAACCTCGATTCTACCAACACAAACCTTAACCCTAATCCTAACCCTACTCCTACCACTACCGTTAAATGCACTCTAAGCCATACCCTAACGAAAACCAGAACACTAAAAATGCGCCTGATTCTAACCCTAACCCTAAGCCTATCCCTAACCTCAAGCCTAACCCTCGATTCTACGAAAGCGAACGCTAAACCTAACTTTAACCCTAGCACTATCCTTAAATGCTCTCGGTTTTAACCCTGACCCTAAACCTATCCCTAACCCTAAACCTAACCCTAAATGCACTGAATTCTAACCATAACTCTAACCCTAAATGTGCTCGATTCTAACCCTAACACTAAATCGTCAATCTCATCGCTAACTCTATCCCTAAAGGCACTCGATTCCAACCCAAAAGGCAATCCTGACCCTTAGCCTAACCTAAAACCTCAATTCTACCAACACAAACCTTAACCCTAACCCTAACCCTACTCCTACCCCTACCCCTAAATGCACACTAAGCCATACCCTGACGAAAACCAGAACACTAAAAATGCGCCTGATTCTAACCCTAACCCTAACCCTAAGCCTAACCTTAAGCCTAACCCTCGATTCTACGAAAACGAACGCTAAACCTAACTCTAACCCTAGCACTATCCTTAAATGCTCTCGATATTAACCCTGACCCTAACCCTAACCCTAACCCTAACCCTAACCCTAAATGCACTGAATTCTAACCATAACTCTAACCTTAAATGTGCTCGATTCAAACCCTAACACTAAATCGTCAATTTGAACACTAACAAAAAGCCTAAATACACTCGATTCTGATCCAAAATGCAATCCTGACCCTAAGCCTAAACCTAAACCTCGATTCTAGCAACACAAACCTTAACCCTAATCCTAACCCTTCCCGTACCACTAGCCCTAAAAGCACTTTAACCCTAACCCTCACCCTAACACTAACACTAAAACTGTGCTTGATTCTAACCCTAACCCTCACCCTAAGCCTAACCCTAAGCCTAACCCTCGATTCTACGAAAGCTAACCCTAAACCTACCTCTAACCCTAGCACTATCCTTAAATGCTATCGATTCTAACCCTAACCCTAAACCTAACCCTCACATTAACCCAAACCCTAAACCTAACCCTAAATGCAGTGAATTCTAAGCATAACTCTAACCCTAAATGTGCTCGATTCTAACCCTAACACTAAATCGTCAATCTCATCACTAACTCTAACCCGGAATGCACTCAATTCTAACCCTCACCCTAAACATAACCGTAACCCTAAGCCTAAGCCTAACCCTAAATGCACTGGATTCTAACCATAACTCTTACTGTAATGTTCTTGATTCTAACCCTGACACTAATTCGTCAATCTCAACAGTAACCTTAAGCCTAAATGCACTCGATTCTAACCCAAAAGGCAATCCTGACCCTGAGCCTAACCCTAAACCTCGATTCTACCAACACTGATCCTAACCTTAATCCTAACCGTGCCCCAACCCCTACCGCTAAATGCACTCTAACCATACCCCTAACCCTAACACTAACCGTAACCCTAACGAATTCTAACCATAAATCTATCCCTAAATGTGCTTGATTCTAACGCTAAAACTAAATCGTCAATTACAACACTATCCCTAAGCCTAAATGCACTGGATTCTAACCCAAAAGCCATTCCTGACCCTAAGCCTAACCCTAAACCTCGATTCTACCAACACAATCCTTAACCCTAATCCTAACCCTACTCCTACCACTACCGCTAAATGCACTCTAAGCCATACCCTAACGAAAACCAGAACACTGAAAATGTGCCTGATTCTAACCCTAACCCTAAGCCTATCCCTAACCTTAAGCCTAATCCTCGATTCTACAAAAGCGAACGCTAAACCTAACTTTAACGCTAGCACTATCCTTAAATGCTCTCGATTTTAACCCTGACCCTAAACCTAACCCTAACCCTAAAACTAACCGTAAATGCACTGAATTCTAACCATAACTCTAACCCTAAATGTGCTCGATTCTAACCCTAACACTAAATCGTCAATCTCATCACTAACTCTAACCTGGAATGCACTCGATACTAACCCAAAAGGCAATCCTGACCCTAAGACTAACCCTAAACCTCGATTCTACCAACACAAACCGTAACCCTAATCCTAACCCTACTCTTACCCCTAATCCAAAATACACTCTAATAGTAAGCCTACCCCAACCCTAATACTCAAAATGCGCTTGATTCTAAACCGAACCCGAACCCTAACCCTAACCCTAACCCTCGATTCTACGAAAGCTAACCCTAAACCTAACTCTAACATTAACACGGTCCTTAAATACTCTCGATTCAAATCATGACCCTAGTAACCCTAACCCTAATCCTAACCCTAAATGCATTACATTCTAACCATAACTCTAACGCTAATGCGCTCGTTTCTAACCATAACACTAAATCGTCAATCTCAACACTAACTGTAACCCTAAATGCACTCGATTCTAACCCAAAAGGCAATCCAGACCCTTAGCCTAAGCCTGAACCTCAATTCTACCAACAAAATCCCTAACCCTAAGCCTAACCCTGCTCCTACCCTTACCCCTGAATGCCCTCTAACCCTAACCCTAACCCTTACCTTAACACTAAAAATGTCCTTGATTCTAACATTAACCCGAACCGTAACCCTAACCCTAACCCTAACCCTAACCCTAACCATCGATTCTAAGAAAGCTAACCATAACCTAACTCTAACCCTAACACTATCCTTAAATGCACTCGATTCTAACCCTCACCCTCAACATAACAGTTATCCTAACCCTATCCCTAACCCTAAAGGCACTGGATTCTAACCATAACTCTAACCCTAATGTGTTCGATTCTAATCCTAATAATAAATCGTCAATCTCATCACTAACCCTATCCCTAAAGGCACTCGATTCCAACCCAAAAGGCAATCCTGACCCTTAGCCTGACCTTAAACCTCGATTCTACCAACACAAACCTTAACCCTAATCCTAACTCTACTCCTACCCCTACCCCTAAATGCAATCTAAGCCATACCCTAACCCCAACCATGACACTAAAATTGCGCCTGATTTTAACCCTAACCCTAACGCTAACCTTAACCCGAAGCCAAACCCTCGATCTTACGAAAGCTAACCCTAAACCTAACTCTAACCCTAACATTATCCTTAAATGCACTCGATTCTAACCCTCACCCTAAACATAACCGTAACCCTAAGCCTAAGCCTAACCCTAAATGCACTGGATTCTAACCATAACTCTTACTGTAATGTTCTTGATTCTAACCCTGACACTAATTCGTCAATCTCAACAGTAACCTTAAGCCTAAATGCACTCGATTCTAACCTAAAAGGCAATCCTGACCCTGAGCCTAACCCTAAACCTCGATTCTACCAACACTGACCCTAACCTTAATCCTAACCGTGCCCCAACCACTACCGCTAAATGCACTCTAACCATACCCCTAACACTAACACTAAAAGTAACCCTAACGAATTCTAACCATAACTCTATCCCTAAATGTGCTTGATTCTAACGCTAAAACTAAATCGTCAATTTCAACACTATCCCTAAGCCTAAATGCACTGGATTCTAACCCAAAAGCCGTTCCTGACCCTAAGCCTAACCCTAAACCTCGATTCTACCAACACAAACCTTAACCCTAATCCTAACCCTACTCCTACCACTACCGTTAAATGCACTCTAAGCCATACCCTAACGAAAACCAGAACACTAAAAATGCGCCTGATTCTAACCCTAACCCTAAGCCTATCCCTAACCTCAAGCCTAACCCTCGATTCTACGAAAGCGAACGCTAAACCTAACTTTAACCCTAGCACTATCCTTAAATGCTCTCGGTTTTAACCCTGACCCTAAACCTATCCCTAACCCTAAACCTAACCCTAAATGCACTGAATTCTAACCATAACTCTAACCCTAAATGTGCTCGATTCTAACCCTAACACTAAATCGTCAATCTCATCGCTAACTCTATCCCTAAAGGCACTCGATTCCAACCCAAAAGGCAATCCTGACCCTTAGCCTAACCTAAAACCTCAATTCTACCAACACAAACCTTAACCCTAACCCTAACCCTACTCCTACCCCTACCCCTAAATGCACACTAAGCCATACCCTGACGAAAACCAGAACACTAAAAATGCGCCTGATTCTAACCCTAACCCTAACCCTAAGCCTAACCTTAAGCCTAACCCTCGATTCTACGAAAACGAACGCTAAACCTAACTCTAACCCTAGCACTATCCTTAAATGCTCTCGATATTAACCCTGACCCTAACCCTAACCCTAACCCTAACCCTAACCCTAAATGCACTGAATTCTAACCATAACTCTAACCTTAAATGTGCTCGATTCAAACCCTAACACTAAATCGTCAATTTGAACACTAACAAAAAGCCTAAATACACTCGATTCTGATCCAAAATGCAATCCTGACCCTAAGCCTAAACCTAAACCTCGATTCTAGCAACACAAACCTTAACCCTAATCCTAACCCTTCCCGTACCACTAGCCCTAAAAGCACTTTAACCCTAACCCTCACCCTAACACTAACACTAAAACTGTGCTTGATTCTAACCCTAACCCTCACCCTAAGCCTAACCCTAAGCCTAACCCTCGATTCTACGAAAGCTAACCCTAAACCTACCTCTAACCCTAGCACTATCCTTAAATGCTATCGATTCTAACCCTAACCCTAAACCTAACCCTCACATTAACCCAAACCCTAAACCTAACCCTAAATGCAGTGAATTCTAAGCATAACTCTAACCCTAAATGTGCTCGATTCTAACCCTAACACTAAATCGTCAATCTCATCACTAACTCTAACCCGGAATGCACTCAATTCTAACCCTCACCCTAAACATAACCGTAACCCTAAGCCTAAGCCTAACCCTAAATGCACTGGATTCTAACCATAACTCTTACTGTAATGTTCTTGATTCTAACCCTGACACTAATTCGTCAATCTCAACAGTAACCTTAAGCCTAAATGCACTCGATTCTAACCCAAAAGGCAATCCTGACCCTGAGCCTAACCCTAAACCTCGATTCTACCAACACTGACCCTAACCTTAATCCTAACCGTGCCCCAACCCCTACCGCTAAATGCACTCTAACCATACCCCTAACCCTAACACTAACCGTAACCCTAACGAATTCTAACCATAAATCTATCCCTAAATGTGCTTGATTCTAACGCTAAAACTAAATCGTCAATTACAACACTATCCCTAAGCCTAAATGCACTGGATTCTAACCCAAAAGCCATTCCTGACCCTAAGCCTAACCCTAAACCTCGATTCTACCAACACAATCCTTAACCCTAATCCTAACCCTACTCCTACCACTACCGCTAAATGCACTCTAAGCCATACCCTAACGAAAACCAGAACACTGAAAATGTGCCTGATTCTAACCCTAACCCTAAGCCTATCCCTAACCTTAAGCCTAATCCTCGATTCTACAAAAGCGAACGCTAAACCTAACTTTAACGCTAGCACTATCCTTAAATGCTCTCGATTTTAACCCTGACCCTAAACCTAACCCTAACCCTAAAACTAACCGTAAATGCACTGAATTCTAACCATAACTCTAACCCTAAATGTGCTCGATTCTAACCCTAACACTAAATCGTCAATCTCATCACTAACTCTAACCTGGAATGCACTCGATACTAACCCAAAAGGCAATCCTGACCCTAAGACTAACCCTAAACCTCGATTCTACCAACACAAACCGTAACCCTAATCCTAACCCTACTCTTACCCCTAATCCAAAATACACTCTAATAGTAAGCCTACCCCAACCCTAATACTCAAAATGCGCTTGATTCTAAACCGAACCCGAACCCTAACCCTAACCCTAACCCTCGATTCTACGAAAGCTAACCCTAAACCTAACTCTAACATTAACACGGTCCTTAAATACTCTCGATTCAAATCATGACCCTAGTAACCCTAACCCTAATCCTAACCCTAAATGCATTACATTCTAACCATAACTCTAACGCTAATGCGCTCGTTTCTAACCATAACACTAAATCGTCAATCTCAACACTAACTGTAACCCTAAATGCACTCGATTCTAACCCAAAAGGCAATCCAGACCCTTAGCCTAAGCCTGAACCTCAATTCTACCAACAAAATCCCTAACCCTAAGCCTAACCCTGCTCCTACCCTTACCCCTGAATGCCCTCTAACCCTAACCCTAACCCTTACCTTAACACTAAAAATGTCCTTGATTCTAACATTAACCCGAACCGTAACCCTAACCCTAACCCTAACCCTAACCCTAACCATCGATTCTAAGAAAGCTAACCATAACCTAACTCTAACCCTAACACTATCCTTAAATGCACTCGATTCTAACCCTCACCCTCAACATAACAGTTATCCTAACCCTATCCCTAACCCTAAAGGCACTGGATTCTAACCATAACTCTAACCCTAATGTGTTCGATTCTAATCCTAATAATAAATCGTCAATCTCATCACTAACCCTATCCCTAAAGGCACTCGATTCCAACCCAAAAGGCAAT
The DNA here is from genome assembly GCF_028372415.1 of Notamacropus eugenii. Taxonomy (NCBI): domain Eukaryota; kingdom Metazoa; phylum Chordata; class Mammalia; order Diprotodontia; family Macropodidae; genus Notamacropus; species Notamacropus eugenii. Next base: position 113,892 of record NW_027325162.1, on the reverse strand, counting down.
CCTGACCCTTAGCCTGACCTTAAACCTCGATTCTACCAACACAAACCTTAACCCTAATCCTAACTCTACTCCTACCCCTACCCCTAAATGCAATCTAAGCCATACCCTAACCCCAACCATGACACTAAAATTGCGCCTGATTTTAACCCTAACCCTAACGCTAACCTTAACCCGAAGCCAAACCCTCGATCTTACGAAAGCTAACCCTAAACCTAACTCTAACCCTAACATTATCCTTAAATGCACTCGATTCTAACCCTCACCCTAAACATAACCGTAACCCTAAGCCTAAGCCTAACCCTAAATGCACTGGATTCTAACCATAACTCTTACTGTAATGTTCTTGATTCTAACCCTGACACTAATTCGTCAATCTCAACAGTAACCTTAAGCCTAAATGCACTCGATTCTAACCTAAAAGGCAATCCTGACCCTGAGCCTAACCCTAAACCTCGATTCTACCAACACTGACCCTAACCTTAATCCTAACCGTGCCCCAACCACTACCGCTAAATGCACTCTAACCATACCCCTAACACTAACACTAAAAGTAACCCTAACGAATTCTAACCATAACTCTATCCCTAAATGTGCTTGATTCTAACGCTAAAACTAAATCGTCAATTTCAACACTATCCCTAAGCCTAAATGCACTGGATTCTAACCCAAAAGCCGTTCCTGACCCTAAGCCTAACCCTAAACCTCGATTCTACCAACACAAACCTTAACCCTAATCCTAACCCTACTCCTACCACTACCGTTAAATGCACTCTAAGCCATACCCTAACGAAAACCAGAACACTAAAAATGCGCCTGATTCTAACCCTAACCCTAAGCCTATCCCTAACCTCAAGCCTAACCCTCGATTCTACGAAAGCGAACGCTAAACCTAACTTTAACCCTAGCACTATCCTTAAATGCTCTCGGTTTTAACCCTGACCCTAAACCTATCCCTAACCCTAAACCTAACCCTAAATGCACTGAATTCTAACCATAACTCTAACCCTAAATGTGCTCGATTCTAACCCTAACACTAAATCGTCAATCTCATCGCTAACTCTATCCCTAAAGGCACTCGATTCCAACCCAAAAGGCAATCCTGACCCTTAGCCTAACCTAAAACCTCAATTCTACCAACACAAACCTTAACCCTAACCCTAACCCTACTCCTACCCCTACCCCTAAATGCACACTAAGCCATACCCTGACGAAAACCAGAACACTAAAAATGCGCCTGATTCTAACCCTAACCCTAACCCTAAGCCTAACCTTAAGCCTAACCCTCGATTCTACGAAAACGAACGCTAAACCTAACTCTAACCCTAGCACTATCCTTAAATGCTCTCGATATTAACCCTGACCCTAACCCTAACCCTAACCCTAACCCTAACCCTAAATGCACTGAATTCTAACCATAACTCTAACCTTAAATGTGCTCGATTCAAACCCTAACACTAAATCGTCAATTTGAACACTAACAAAAAGCCTAAATACACTCGATTCTGATCCAAAATGCAATCCTGACCCTAAGCCTAAACCTAAACCTCGATTCTAGCAACACAAACCTTAACCCTAATCCTAACCCTTCCCGTACCACTAGCCCTAAAAGCACTTTAACCCTAACCCTCACCCTAACACTAACACTAAAACTGTGCTTGATTCTAACCCTAACCCTCACCCTAAGCCTAACCCTAAGCCTAACCCTCGATTCTACGAAAGCTAACCCTAAACCTACCTCTAACCCTAGCACTATCCTTAAATGCTATCGATTCTAACCCTAACCCTAAACCTAACCCTCACATTAACCCAAACCCTAAACCTAACCCTGAATGCAGTGAATTCTAAGCATAACTCTAACCCTAAATGTGCTCGATTCTAACCCTAACACTAAATCGTCAATCTCATCACTAACTCTAACCCGGAATGCACTCAATTCTAACCCTCACCCTAAACATAACCGTAACCCTAAGCCTAAGCCTAACCCTAAATGCACTGGATTCTAACCATAACTCTTACTGTAATGTTCTTGATTCTAACCCTGACACTAATTCGTCAATCTCAACAGTAACCTTAAGCCTAAATGCACTCGATTCTAACCCAAAAGGCAATCCTGACCCTGAGCCTAACCCTAAACCTCGATTCTACCAACACTGACCCTAACCTTAATCCTAACCGTGCCCCAACCCCTACCGCTAAATGCACTCTAACCATACCCCTAACCCTAACACTAACCGTAACCCTAACGAATTCTAACCATAAATCTATCCCTAAATGTGCTTGATTCTAACGCTAAAACTAAATCGTCAATTACAACACTATCCCTAAGCCTAAATGCACTGGATTCTAACCCAAAAGCCATTCCTGACCCTAAGCCTAACCCTAAACCTCGATTCTACCAACACAATCCTTAACCCTAATCCTAACCCTACTCCTACCACTACCGCTAAATGCACTCTAAGCCATACCCTAACGAAAACCAGAACACTGAAAACGTGCCTGATTCTAACCCTAACCCTAAGCCTATCCCTAACCTTAAGCCTAATCCTCGATTCTACAAAAGCGAACGCTAAACCTAACTTTAACGCTAGCACTATCCTTAAATGCTCTCGATTTTAACCCTGACCCTAAACCTAACCCTAACCCTAAAACTAACCGTAAATGCACTGAATTCTAACCATAACTCTAACCCTAAATGTGCTCGATTCTAACCCTAACACTAAATCGTCAATTTCATCACTAACTCTAACCTGGAATGCACTCGATACTAACCCAAAATGCAATCCTGACCCTAAGCCTAAACCTAAACCTCGATTCTAGCAACACAAACCTTAACCCTAATCCTAACCCTTCCCGTACCACTAGCCCTAAAAGCACTTTAACCCTAACCCTCACCCTGACACTAACACTAAAACTGTGCTTGATTCTAACCCTAACCCTCACCCTAAGCCTAACCCTAAGCCTAACCCTCGATTCTACGAAAGCTAACCCTAAACCTACCTCTAACCCTAGCACTATCCTTAAATGCTATCGATTCTAACCCTAACCCTAAACCTAACCCTCACATTAACCCAAACCCTAAACCTAACCCTAAATGCAGTGAATTCTAAGCATAACTCTAACCCTAAATGTGCTCGATTCTAACCCTAACACTAAATCGTCAATCTCATCACTAACTCTAACCCGGAATGCACTCAATTCTAACCCTCACCCTAAACATAACCGTAACCCTAAGCCTAAGCCTAACCCTAAATGCACTGGATTCTAACCATAACTCTTACTGTAATGTTCTTGATTCTAACCCTGACACTAATTCGTCAATCTCAACAGTAACCTTAAGCCTAAATGCACTCGATTCTAACCCAAAAGGCAATCCTGACCCTGAGCCTAACCCTAAACCTCGATTCTACCAACACTGACCCTAACCTTAATCCTAACCGTGCCCCAACCCCTACCGCTAAATGCACTCTAACCATACCCCTAACCCTAACACTAACCGTAACCCTAACGAATTCTAACCATAAATCTATCCCTAAATGTGCTTGATTCTAACGCTAAAACTAAATCGTCAATTACAACACTATCCCTAAGCCTAAATGCACTGGATTCTAACCCAAAAGCCGTTCCTGACCCTAAGCCTAACCCTAAACCTCGATTCTACCAACACAAACCTTAACCCTAATCCTAACCCTACTCCTACCACTACCGTTAAATGCACTCTAAGCCATACCCTAACGAAAACCAGAACACTAAAAATGCGCCTGATTCTAACCCTAACCCTAAGCCTATCCCTAACCTCAAGCCTAACCCTCGATTCTACGAAAGCGAACGCTAAACCTAACTTTAACCCTAGCACTATCCTTAAATGCTCTCGGTTTTAACCCTGACCCTAAACCTATCCCTAACCCTAAACCTAACCCTAAATGCACTGAATTCTAACCATAACTCTAACCCTAAATGTGCTCGATTCTAACCCTAACACTAAATCGTCAATCTCATCGCTAACTCTATCCCTAAAGGCACTCGATTCCAACCCAAAAGGCAATCCTGACCCTTAGCCTAACCTAAAACCTCAATTCTACCAACACAAACCTTAACCCTAACCCTAACCCTACTCCTACCCCTACCCCTAAATGCACACTAAGCCATACCCTGACGAAAACCAGAACACTAAAAATGCGCCTGATTCTAACCCTAACCCTAACCCTAAGCCGAACCTTAAGCCTAACCCTCGATTCTACGAAAACGAACGCTAAACCTAACTCTAACCCTAGCACTATCCTTAAATGCTCTCGATATTAACCCTGACCCTAACCCTAACCCTAACCCTAACCCTAAATGCACTGAATTCTAACCATAACTCTAACCTTAAATGTGCTCAATTCAAACCCTAACACTAAATCGTCAATTTGAACACTAACAAAAAGCCTAAATACACTCGATTCTGATCCAAAATGCAATCCTGACCCTAAGCCTAAACCTAAACCTCGATTCTAGCAACACAAACCTTAACCCTAATCCTAACCCTTCCCGTACCACTAGCCCTAAAAGCACTTTAACCCTAACCCTCACCCTAACACTAACACTAAAACTGTGCTTGATTCTAACCCTAACCCTCACCCTAAGCCTAACCCTAAGCCTAACCCTCGATTCTACGAAAGCTAACCCTAAACCTACCTCTAACCCTAGCACTATCCTTAAATGCTATCGATTCTAACCCTAACCCTAAACCTAACCCTCACATTAACCCAAACCCTAAACCTAACCCTGAATGCAGTGAATTCGAAGCATAACTCTAACCCTAAATGTGCTCGATTCTAACCCTAACACTAAATCGTCAATCTCATCACTAACTCTAACCCGGAATGCACTCAATTCTAACCCTCACCCTAAACATAACCGTAACCCTAAGCCTAAGCCTAACCCTAAATGCACTGGATTCTAACCATAACTCTTACTGTAATGTTCTTGATTCTAACCCTGACACTAATTCGTCAATCTCAACAGTAACCTTAAGCCTAAATGCACTCGATTCTAACCCAAAAGGCAATCCTGACCCTGAGCCTAACCCTAAACCTCGATTCTACCAACACTGACCCTAACCTTAATCCTAACCGTGCCCCAACCCCTACCGCTAAATGCACTCTAACCATACCCCTAACCCTAACACTAACCGTAACCCTAACGAATTCTAACCATAAATCTATCCCTAAATGTGCTTGATTCTAACGCTAAAACTAAATCGTCAATTACAACACTATCCCTAAGCCTAAATGCACTGGATTCTAACCCAAAAGCCATTCCTGACCCTAAGCCTAACCCTAAACCTCGATTCTACCAACACAATCCTTAACCCTAATCCTAACCCTACTCCTACCACTACCGCTAAATGCACTCTAAGCCATACCCTAACGAAAACCAGAACACTGAAAATGTGCCTGATTCTAACCCTAACCCTAAGCCTATCCCTAACCTTAAGCCTAATCCTCGATTCTACAAAAGCGAACGCTAAACCTAACTTTAACGCTAGCACTATCCTTAAATGCTCTCGATTTTAACCCTGACCCTAAACCTAACCCTAACCCTAAAACTAACCGTAAATGCACTGAATTCTAACCATAACTCTAACCCTAAATGTGCTCGATTCTAACCCTAACACTAAATCGTCAATTTCATCACTAACTCTAACCTGGAATGCACTCGATACTAACCCAAAATGCAATCCTGACCCTAAGCCTAAACCTAAACCTCGATTCTAGCAACACAAACCTTAACCCTAATCCTAACCCTTCCCGTACCACTAGCCCTAAAAGCACTTTAACCCTAACCCTCACCCTAACACTAACACTAAAACTGTGCTTGATTCTAACCCTAACCCTCACCCTAAGCCTAACCCTAAGCCTAACCCTCGATTCTACGAAAGCTAACCCTAAACCTACCTCTAACCCTAGCACTATCCTTAAATGCTATCGATTCTAACCCTAACCCTAAACCTAACCCTCACATTAACCCAAACCCTAAACCTAACCCTAAATGCAGTGAATTCTAAGCATAACTCTAACCCTAAATGTGCTCGATTCTAACCCTAACACTAAATCGTCAATCTCATCACTAACTCTAACCCGGAATGCACTCAATTCTAACCCTCACCCTAAACATAACCGTAACCCTAAGCCTAAGCCTAACCCTAAATGCACTGGATTCTAACCATAACTCTTACTGTAATGTTCTTGATTCTAACCCTGACACTAATTCGTCAATCTCAACAGTAACCTTAAGCCTAAATGCACTCGATTCTAACCCAAAAGGCAATCCTGACCCTGAGCCTAACCCTAAACCTCGATTCTACCAACACTGACCCTAACCTTAATCCTAACCGTGCCCCAATCCCTACCGCTAAATGCACTCTAACCATACCCCTAACCCTAACACTAACCGTAACCCTAACGAATTCTAACCATAAATCTATCCCTAAATGTGCTTGATTCTAACGCTAAAACTAAATCGTCAATTACAACACTATCCCTAAGCCTAAATGCACTGGATTCTAACCCAAAAGCCGTTCCTGACCCTAAGCCTAACCCTAAACCTCGATTCTACCAACACAAACCTTAACCCTAATCCTAACCCTACTCCTACCACTACCGTTAAATGCACTCTAAGCCATACCCTAACGAAAACCAGAACACTAAAAATGCGCCTGATTCTAACCCTAACCCTAAGCCTATCCCTAACCTCAAGCCTAACCCTCGATTCTACGAAAGCGAACGCTAAACCTAACTTTAACCCTAGCACTATCCTTAAATGCTCTCGGTTTTAACCCTGACCCTAAACCTATCCCTAACCCTAAACCTAACCCTAAATGCACTGAATTCTAACCATAACTCTAACCCTAAATGTGCTCGATTCTAACCCTAACACTAAATCGTCAATCTCATCGCTAACTCTATCCCTAAAGGCACTCGATTCCAACCCAAAAGGCAATCCTGACCCTTAGCCTAACCTAAAACCTCAATTCTACCAACACAAACCTTAACCCTAACCCTAACCCTACTCCTACCCCTACCCCTAAATGCACACTAAGCCATACCCTGACGAAAACCAGAACACTAAAAATGCGCCTGATTCTAACCCTAACCCTAACCCTAAGCCGAACCTTAAGCCTAACCCTCGATTCTACGAAAACGAACGCTAAACCTAACTCTAACCCTAGCACTATCCTTAAATGCTCTCGATATTAACCCTGACCCTAACCCTAACCCTAACCCTAACCCTAAATGCACTGAATTCTAACCATAACTCTAACCTTAAATGTGCTCAATTCAAACCCTAACACTAAATCGTCAATTTGAACACTAACAAAAAGCCTAAATACACTCAATTCTGATCCAAAATGCAATCCTGACCCTAAGCCTAAACCTAAACCTCGATTCTAGCAACACAAACCTTAACCCTAATCCTAACCCTTCCCGTACCACTAGCCCTAAAAGCACTTTAACCCTAACCCTCACCCTAACACTAACACTAAAACTGTGCTTGATTCTAACCCTAACCCTCACCCTAAGCCTAACCCTAAGCCTAACCCTCGATTCTACGAAAGCTAACCCTAAACCTACCTCTAACCCTAGCACTATCCTTAAATGCTATCGATTCTAACCCTAACCCTAAACCTAACCCTCACATTAACCCAAACCCTAAACCTAACCCTAAATGCAGTGAATTCTAAGCATAACTCTAACCCTAAATGTGCTCGATTCTAACCCTAACACTAAATCGTCAATCTCATCACTAACTCTAACCCGGAATGCACTCAATTCTAACCCTCACCCTAAACATAACCGTAACCCTAAGCCTAAGCCTAACCCTAAATGCACTGGATTCTAACCATAACTCTTACTGTAATGTTCTTGATTCTAACCCTGACACTAATTCGTCAATCTCAACAGTAACCTTAAGCCTAAATGCACTCGATTCTAACCCAAAAGGCAATCCTGACCCTGAGCCTAACCCTAAACCTCGATTCTACCAACACTGACCCTAACCTTAATCCTAACCGTGCCCCAATCCCTACCGCTAAATGCACTCTAACCATACCCCTAACCCTAACACTAACCGTAACCCTAACGAATTCTAACCATAAATCTATCCCTAAATGTGCTTGATTCTAACGCTAAAACTAAATCGTCAATTACAACACTATCCCTAAGCCTAAATGCACTGGATTCTAACCCAAAAGCCATTCCTGACCCTAAGCCTAACCCTAAACCTCGATTCTACCAACACAATCCTTAACCCTAATCCTAACCCTACTCCTACCACTACCGCTAAATGCACTCTAAGCCATACCCTAACGAAAACCAGAACACTGAAAATGTGCCTGATTCTAACCCTAACCCTAAGCCTATCCCTAACCTTAAGCCTAATCCTCGATTCTACAAAAGCGAACGCTAAACCTAACTTTAACGCTAGCACTATCCTTAAATGCTCTCGATTTTAACCCTGACCCTAAACCTAACCCTAACCCTAAAACTAACCGTAAATGCACTGAATTCTAACCATAACTCTAACCCTAAATGTGCTCGATTCTAACCCTAACACTAAATCGTCAATCTCATCACTAACTCTAACCTGGAATGCACTCGATACTAACCCAAAAGGCAATCCTGACCCTAAGACTAACCCTAAACCTCGATTCTACCAACACAAACCGTAACCCTAATCCTAACCCTACTCTTACCCCTAATCCAAAATACACTCTAATAGTAAGCCTACCCCAACCCTAATACTCAAAATGCGCTTGATTCTAAACCGAACCCGAACCCTAACCCTAACCCTAACCCTCGATTCTACGAAAGCTAACCCTAAACCTAACTCTAACATTAACACGGTCCTTAAATACTCTCGATTCAAATCATGACCCTAGTAACCCTAACCCTAATCCTAACCCTAAATGCATTACATTCTAACCATAACTCTAACGCTAATGCGCTCGTTTCTAACCATAACACTAAATCGTCAATCTCAACACTAACTGTAACCCTAAATGCACTCGATTCTAACCCAAAAGGCAATCCAGACCCTTAGCCTAAGCCTGAACCTCAATTCTACCAACAAAATCCCTAACCCTAAGCCTAACCCTGCTCCTACCCTTACCCCTGAATGCCCTCTAACCCTAACCCTAACCCTTACCTTAACACTAAAAATGTCCTTGATTCTAACCCTAACCCGAACCGTAACCCTAACCCTAACCCTAACCCTAACCCTAACCATCGATTCTAAGAAAGCTAACCATAACCTAACTCTAACCCTAACACTATCCTTAAATGCACTCGATTCTAACCCTCACCCTCAACATAACCGTTATCCTAACCCTATCCCTAACCCTAAAGGCACTGGATTCTAACCATAACTCTAACCCTAATGTGTTCGATTCTAATCCTAATAATAAATCGTCAATCTCATCACTAACCCTATCCCTAAAGGCACTCGATTCCAACCCAAAAGGCAATCCTGACCCTTAGCCTGACCTTAAACCTCGATTCTACCAACACAAACCTTAACCCTAATCCTAACTCTACTCCTACCCCTACCCCTAAATGCAATCTAAGCCATACCCTAACCCCAACCATGACACTAAAATTGCGCCTGATTTTAACCCTAACCCTAACGCTAACCTTAACCTGAAGCCAAACCCTCGATTCTACGAAAGCTAACCCTAAACCTAACTCTAACCCTAACATTATCCTTAAATGCACTCGATTCTAACCCTCACCCTAAACATAACCGTAACCCTAAGCCTAAGCCTAACCCTAAATGCACTGGATTCTAACCATAACTCTTACTGTAATGTTCTTGATTCTAACCCTGACACTAATTCGTCAATCTCAACAGTAACCTTAAGCCTAAATGCACTCGATTCTAACCTAAAAGGCAATCCTGACCCTGAGCCTAACCCTAAACCTCGATTCTACCAACACTGACCCTAACCTTAATCCTAACCGTGCCCCAACCACTACCGCTAAATGCACTCTAACCATACCCCTAACACTAACACTAAAAGTAACCCTAACGAATTCTAACCATAACTCTATCCCTAAATGTGCTTGATTCTAACGCTAAAACTAAATCGTCAATTTCAACACTATCCCTAAGCCTAAATGCACTGGATTCTAACCCAAAAGCCGTTCCTGACCCTAAGCCTAACCCTAAACCTCGATTCTACCAACACAAACCTTAACCCTAATCCTAACCCTACTCCTACCACTACCGTTAAATGCACTCTAAGCCATACCCTAACGAAAACCAGAACACTAAAAATGCGCCTGATTCTAACCCTAACCCTAAGCCTATCCCTAACCTCAAGCCTAACCCTCGATTCTACGAAAGCGAACGCTAAACCTAACTTTAACCCTAGCACTATCCTTAAATGCTCTCGGTTTTAACCCTGACCCTAAACCTATCCCTAACCCTTAACCTAACCCTAAATGCACTGAATTCTAACCATAACTCTAACCCTAAATGTGCTCGATTCTAACCCTAACACTAAATCGTCAATCTCATCGCTAACTCTATCCCTAAAGGCACTCGATTCCAACCCAAAAGGCAATCCTGACCCTTAGCCTAACCTAAAACCTCAATTCTACCAACACAAACCTTAACCCTAACCCTAACCCTACTCCTACCCCTACCCCTAAATGCACACTAAGCCATACCCTGACGAAAACCAGAACACTAAAAATGCGCCTGATTCTAACCCTAACCCTAACCCTAAGCCTAACCTTAAGCCTAACCCTCGATTCTACGAAAACGAACGCTAAACCTAACTCTAACCCTAGCACTATCCTTAAATGCTCTCGATATTAACCCTGACCCTAACCCTAACCCTAACCCTAACCCTAAATGCACTGAATTCTAACCATAACTCTAACCTTAAATGTGCTCGATTCAAACCCTAACACTAAATCGTCAATTTGAACACTAACAAAAAGCCTAAATACACTCGATTCTGATCCAAAATGCAATCCTGACCCTAAGCCTAAACCTAAACCTCGATTCTAGCAACACAAACCTTAACCCTAATCCTAACCCTTCCCGTACCACTAGCCCTAAAAGCACTTTAACCCTAACCCTCACCCTAACACTAACACTAAAACTGTGCTTGATTCTAACCCTAACCCTCACCCTAAGCCTAACCCTAAGCCTAACCCTCGATTCTACGAAAGCTAACCCTAAACCTACCTCTAACCCTAGCACTATCCTTAAATGCTATCGATTCTAACCCTAACCCTAAACCTAACCCTCACATTAACCCAAACCCTAAACCTAACCCTAAATGCAGTGAATTCTAAGCATAACTCTAACCCTAAATGTGCTCGATTCTAACCCTAACACTAAATCGTCAATCTCATCACTAACTCTAACCCGGAATGCACTCAATTCTAACCCTCACCCTAAACATAACCGTAACCCTAAGCCTAAGCCTAACCCTAAATGCACTGGATTCTAACCATAACTCTTACTGTAATGTTCTTGATTCTAACCCTGACACTAATTCGTCAATCTCAACAGTAACCTTAAGCCTAAATGCACTCGATTCTAACCCAAAAGGCAATCCTGACCCTGAGCCTAACCCTAAACCTCGATTCTACCAACACTGACCCTAACCTTAATCCTAACCGTGCCCCAATCCCTACCGCTAAATGCACTCTAACCATACCCCTAACCCTAACACTAACCGTAACCCTAACGAATTCTAACCATAAATCTATCCCTAAATGTGCTTGATTCTAACGCTAAAACTAAATCGTCAATTACAACACTATCCCTAAGCCTAAATGCACTGGATTCTAACCCAAAAGCCATTCCTGACCCTAAGCCTAACCCTAAACCTCGATTCTACCAACACAATCCTTAACCCTAATCCTAACCCTACTCCTACCACTACCGCTAAATGCACTCTAAGCCATACCCTAACGAAAACCAGAACACTGAAAATGTGCCTGATTCTAACCCTAACCCTAAGCCTATCCCTAACCTTAAGCCTAATCCTCGATTCTACAAAAGCGAACGCTAAACCTAACTTTAACGCTAGCACTATCCTTAAATGCTCTCGATTTTAACCCTGACCCTAAACCTAACCCTAACCCTAAAACTAACCGTAAATGCACTGAATTCTAACCATAACTCTAACCCTAAATGTGCTCGATTCTAACCCTAACACTAAATCGTCAATCTCATCACTAACTCTAACCTGGAATGCACTCGATACTAACCCAAAAGGCAATCCTGACCCTAAGACTAACCCTAAACCTCGATTCTACCAACACAAACCGTAACCCTAATCCTAACCCTACTCTTACCCCTAATCCAAAATACACTCTAATAGTAAGCCTACCCCAACCCTAATACTCAAAATGCGCTTGATTCTAAACCGAACCCGAACCCTAACCCTAACCCTAACCCTCGATTCTACGAAAGCTAACCCTAAACCTAACTCTAACATTAACACGGTCCTTAAATACTCTCGATTCAAATCATGACCCTAGTAACCCTAACCCTAATCCTAACCCTAAATGCATTACATTCTAACCATAACTCTAACGCTAATGCGCTCGTTTCTAACCATAACACTAAATCGTCAATCTCAACACTAACTGTAACCCTAAATGCACTCGATTCTAACCCAAAAGGCAATCCAGACCCTTAGCCTAAGCCTGAACCTCAATTCTACCAACAAAATCCCTAACCCTAATCCTAACCCTGCTCCTACCCTTACCCCTGAATGCCCTCTAACCCTAACCCTAACCCTTACCTTAACACTAAAAATGTCCTTGATTCTAACCCTAACCCGAACCGTAACCCTAACCCTAACCCTAACCCTAACCCTAACCATCGATTCTAAGAAAGCTAACCATAACCTAACTCTAACCCTAACACTATCCTTAAATGCACTCGATTCTAACCCTCACCCTCAACATAACCGTTATCCTAACCCTATCCCTAACCCTAAAGGCCCTGGATTCTAACCATAACTCTAACCCTAATGTGTTCGATTCTAATCCTAATAATAAATCGTCAATCTCATCACTAACCCTATCCCTAAAGGCACTCGATTCCAACCCAAAAGGCAATCCTGACCCTTAGCCTGACCTTAAACCTCGATTCTACCAACACAAACCTTAACCCTAATCCTAACTCTACTCCTACCCCTACCCCTAAATGCAATCTAAGCCATACCCTAACCCCAACCATGACACTAAAATTGCGCCTGATTTTAACCCTAACCCTAACGCTAACCTTAACCCGAAGCCAAACCCTCGATTCTACGAAAGCTAACCCTAAACCTAACTCTAACCCTAACATTATCCTTAAATGCACTCGATTCTAACCCTCACCCTAAACATAACCGTAACCCTAAGCCTAAGCCTAACCCTAAATGCACTGGATTCTAACCATAACTCTTACTGTAATGTTCTTGATTCTAACCCTGACACTAATTCGTCATCTCAACAGTAACCTTAAGCCTAAATGCACTCGATTCTAACCTAAAAGGCAATCCTGACCCTGAGCCTAACCCTAAACCTCGATTCTACCAACACTGACCCTAACCTTAATCCTAACCGTGCCCCAACCACTACCGCTAAATGCACTCTAACCATACCCCTAACACTAACACTAAAAGTAACCCTAACGAATTCTAACCATAACTCTATCCCTAAATGTGCTTGATTCTAACGCTAAAACTAAATCGTCAATTTCAACACTATCCCTAAGCCTAAATGCACTGGATTCTAACCCAAAAGCCGTTCCTGACCCTAAGCCTAACCCTAAACCTCGATTCTACCAACACAAACCTTAACCCTAATCCTAACCCTACTCCTACCACTACCGTTAAATGCACTCTAAGCCATACCCTAACGAAAACCAGAACACTAAAAATGCGCCTGATTCTAACCCTAACCCTAAGCCTATCCCTAACCTCAAGCCTAACCCTCGATTCTACGAAAGCGAACGCTAAACCTAACTTTAACCCTAGCACTATCCTTAAATGCTCTCGGTTTTAACCCTGACCCTAAACCTATCCCTAACCCTAAACCTAACCCTAAATGCACTGAATTCTAACCATAACTCTAACCCTAAATGTGCTCGATTCTAACCCTAACACTAAATCGTCAATCTCATCGCTAACTCTATCCCTAAAGGCACTCGATTCCAACCCAAAAGGCAATCCTGACCCTTAGCCTAACCTAAAACCTCAATTCTACCAACACAAACCTTAACCCTAACCCTAACCCTACTCCTACCCCTACCCCTAAATGCACACTAAGCCATACCCTGACGAAAACCAGAACACTAAAAATGCGCCTGATTCTAACCCTAACCCTAACCCTAAGCCTAACCTTAAGCCTAACCCTCGATTCTACGAAAACGAACGCTAAACCTAACTCTAACCCTAGCACTATCCTTAAATGCTCTCGATATTAACCCTGACCCTAACCCTAACCCTAACCCTAACCCTAACCCTAAATGCACTGAATTCTAACCATAACTCTAACCTTAAATGTGCTCGATTCAAACCCTAACACTAAATCGTCAATTTGAACACTAACAAAAAGCCTAAATACACTCGATTCTGATCCAAAATGCAATCCTGACCCTAAGCCTAAACCTAAACCTCGATTCTAGCAACACAAACCTTAACCCTAATCCTAACCCTTCCCGTACCACTAGCCCTAAAAGCACTTTAACCCTAACCCTCACCCTAACACTAACACTAAAACTGTGCTTGATTCTAACCCTAACCCTCACCCTAAGCCTAACCCTAAGCCTAACCCTCGATTCTACGAAAGCTAACCCTAAACCTACCTCTAACCCTAGCACTATCCTTAAATGCTATCGATTCTAACCCTAACCCTAAACCTAACCCTCACATTAACCCAAACCCTAAACCTAACCCTAAATGCAGTGAATTCTAAGCATAACTCTAACCCTAAATGTGCTCGATTCTAACCCTAACACTAAATCGTCAATCTCATCACTAACTCTAACCCGGAATGCACTCAATTCTAACCCTCACCCTAAACATAACCGTAACCCTAAGCCTAAGCCTAACCCTAAATGCACTGGATTCTAACCATAACTCTTACTGTAATGTTCTTGATTCTAACCCTGACACTAATTCGTCAATCTCAACAGTAACCTTAAGCCTAAATGCACTCGATTCTAACCCAAAAGGCAATCCTGACCCTGAGCCTAACCCTAAACCTCGATTCTACCAACACTGACCCTAACCTTAATCCTAACCGTGCCCCAACCCCTACCGCTAAATGCACTCTAACCATACCCCTAACCCTAACACTAACCGTAACCCTAACGAATTCTAACCATAAATCTATCCCTAAATGTGCTTGATTCTAACGCTAAAACTAAATCGTCAATTACAACACTATCCCTAAGCCTAAATGCACTGGATTCTAACCCAAAAGCCATTCCTGACCCTAAGCCTAACCCTAAACCTCGATTCTACCAACACAATCCTTAACCCTAATCCTAACCCTACTCCTACCACTACCGCTAAATGCACTCTAAGCCATACCCTAACGAAAACCAGAACACTGAAAATGTGCCTGATTCTAACCCTAACCCTAAGCCTATCCCTAACCTTAAGCCTAATCCTCGATTCTACAAAAGCGAACGCTAAACCTAACTTTAACGCTAGCACTATCCTTAAATGCTCTCGATTTTAACCCTGACCCTAAACCTAACCCTAACCCTAAAACTAACCGTAAATGCACTGAATTCTAACCATAACTCTAACCCTAAATGTGCTCGATTCTAACCCTAACACTAAATCGTCAATCTCATCACTAACTCTAACCTGGAATGCACTCGATACTAACCCAAAAGGCAATCCTGACCCTAAGACTAACCCTAAACCTCGATTCTACCAACACAAACCGTAACCCTAATCCTAACCCTAATCTTACCCCTAATCCAAAATACACTCTAATAGTAAGCCTACCCCAACCCTAATACTCAAAATGCGCTTGATTCTAAACCGAACCCGAACCCTAACCCTAACCCTAACCCTCGATTCTACGAAAGCTAACCCTAAACCTAACTCTAACATTAACACGGTCCTTAAATACTCTCGATTCAAATCATGACCCTAGTAACCCTAACCCTAATCCTAACCCTAAATGCATTACATTCTAACCATAACTCTAACGCTAATGCGCTCGTTTCTAACCATAACACTAAATCGTCAATCTCAACACTAACTGTAACCCTAAATGCACTCGATTCTAACCCAAAAGGCAATCCAGACCCTTAGCCTAAGCCTGAACCTCAATTCTACCAACAAAATCCCTAACCCTAAGCCTAACCCTGCTCCTACCCTTACCCCTGAATGCCCTCTAACCCTAACCCTAACCCTTACCTTAACACTAAAAATGTCCTTGATTCTAACCCTAACCCGAACCGTAACCCTAACCCTAACCCTAACCCTAACCCTAACCATCGATTCTAAGAAAGCTAACCATAACCTAACTCTAACCCTAACACTATCCTTAAATGCACTCGATTCTAACCCTCACCCTCAACATAACCGTTATCCTAACCCTATCCCTAACCCTAAAGGCACTGGATTCTAACCATAACTCTAACCCTAATGTGTTCGATTCTAATCCTAATAATAAATCGTCAATCTCATCACTAACCCTATCCCTAAAGGCACTCGATTCCAACCCAAAAGGCAATCCTGACCCTTAGCCTGACCTTAAACCTCGATTCTACCAACACAAACCTTAACCCTAATCCTAACTCTACTCCTACCCCTACCCCTAAATGCAATCTAAGCCATACCCTAACCCCAACCATGACACTAAAATTGCGCCTGATTTTAACCCTAACCCTAACGCTAACCTTAACCCGAAGCCAAACCCTCGATTCTACGAAAGCTAACCCTAACCCTAACCCTAACCATCGATTCTAAGAAAGCTAACCATAACCTAACTCTAACCCTAACACTATCTTTAAATGCACTCGATTCTAACCCTCACCCTAAACATAACCGTAACCCTAAGCCTAAGCCTAACCCTAAATGCACTGGATTCTAACCATAACTCTTACTGTAATGTTCTTGATTCTAACCCTGACACTAATTCGTCAATCTCAACAGTAACCTTAAGCCTAAATGCACTCGATTCTAACCTAAAAGGCAATCCTGACCCTGAGCCTAACCCTAAACCTCGATTCTACCAACACTGACCCTAACCTTAATCCTAACCGTGCCCCAACCACTACCGCTAAATGCACTCTAACCATACCCCTAACACTAACACTAAAAGTAACCCTAACGAATTCTAACCATAACTCTATCCCTAAATGTGCTTGATTCTAACGCTAAAACTAAATCGTCAATTTCAACACTATCCCTAAGCCTAAATGCACTGGATTCTAACCCAAAAGCCGTTCCTGACCCTAAGCCTAACCCTAAACCTCGATTCTACCAACACAAACCTTAACCCTAATCCTAACCCTACTCCTACCACTACCGTTAAATGCACTCTAAGCCATACCCTAACGAAAACCAGAACACTAAAAATGCGCCTGATTCTAACCCTAACCCTAAGCCTATCCCTAACCTCAAGCCTAACCCTCGATTCTACGAAAGCGAACGCTAAACCTAACTTTAACCCTAGCACTATCCTTAAATGCTCTCGGTTTTAACCCTGACCCTAAACCTATCCCTAACCCTAAACCTAACCCTAAATGCACTGAATTCTAACCATAACTCTAACCCTAAATGTGCTCGATTCTAACCCTAACACTAAATCGTCAATCTCATCGCTAACTCTATCCCTAAAGGCACTCGATTCCAACCCAAAAGGCAATCCTGACCCTTAGCCTAACCTAAAACCTCAATTCTACCAACACAAACCTTAACCCTAACCCTAACCCTACTCCTACCCCTACCCCTAAATGCACACTAAGCCATACCCTGACGAAAACCAGAACACTAAAAATGCGCCTGATTCTAACCCTAACCCTAACCCTAAGCCTAACCTTAAGCCTAACCCTCGATTCTACGAAAACGAACGCTAAACCTAACTCTAACCCTAGCACTATTCTTAAATGCTCTCGATATTAACCCTGACCCTAACCCTAACCCTAACCCTAACCCTAACCCTAAATGCACTGAATTCTAACCATAACTCTAACCTTAAATGTGCTCGATTCAAACCCTAACACTAAATCGTCAATTTGAACACTAACAAAAAGCCTAAATACACTCGATTCTGATCCAAAATGCAATCCTGACCCTAAGCCTAAACCTAAACCTCGATTCTAGCAACACAAACCTTAACCCTAATCCTAACCCTTCCCGTACCACTAGCCCTAAAAGCACTTTAACCCTAACCCTCACCCTAACACTAACACTAAAACTGTGCTTGATTCTAACCCTAACCCTCACCCTAAGCCTAACCCTAAGCCTAACCCTCGATTCTACGAAAGCTAACCCTAAACCTACCTCTAACCCTAGCACTATCCTTAAATGCTATCGATTCTAACCCTAACCCTAAACCTAACCCTAACATTAACCCAAACCCTAAACCTAACCCTAAATGCAGTGAATTCTAAGCATAACTCTAACCCTAAATGTGCTCGATTCTAACCCTAACACTAAATCGTCAATCTCATCACTAACTCTAACCCGGAATGCACTCAATTCTAACCCTCACCCTAAACATAACCGTAACCCTAAGCCTAAGCCTAACCCTAAATGCACTGGATTCTAACCATAACTCTTACTGTAATGTTCTTGATTCTAACCCTGACACTAATTCGTCAATCTCAACAGTAACCTTAAGCCTAAATGCACTCGATTCTAACCCAAAAGGCAATCCTGACCCTGAGCCTAACCCTAAACCTCGATTCTACCAACACTGACCCTAACCTTAATCCTAACCGTGCCCCAACCCCTACCGCTAAATGCACTCTAACCATACCCCTAACCCTAACACTAACCGTAACCCTAACGAATTCTAACCATAAATCTATCCCTAAATGTGCTTGATTCTAACGCTAAAACTAAATCGTCAATTACAACACTATCCCTAAGCCTAAATGCACTGGATTCTAACCCAAAAGCCATTCCTGACCCTAAGCCTAACCCTAAACCTCGATTCTACCAACACAATCCTTAACCCTAATCCTAACCCTACTCCTACCACTACCGCTAAATGCACTCTAAGCCATACCCTAACGAAAACCAGAACACTGAAAATGTGCCTGATTCTAACCCTAACCCTAAGCCTATCCCTAACCTTAAGCCTAATCCTCGATTCTACAAAAGCGAACGCTAAACCTAACTTTAACGCTAGCACTATCCTTAAATGCTCTCGATTTTAACCCTGACCCTAAACCTAACCCTAACCCTAAAACTAACCGTAAATGCACTGAATTCTAACCATAACTCTAACCCTAAATGTGCTCGATTCTAACCCTAACACTAAATCGTCAATCTCATCACTAACTCTAACCTGGAATGCACTCGATACTAACCCAAAAGGCAATCCTGACCCTAAGACTAACCCTAAACCTCGATTCTACCAACACAAACCGTAACCCTAATCCTAACCCTAATCTTACCCCTAATCCAAAATACACTCTAATAGTAAGCCTACCCCAACCCTAATACTCAAAATGCGCTTGATTCTAAACCGAACCCGAACCCTAACCCTAACCCTAACCCTCGATTCTACGAAAGCTAACCCTAAACCTAACTCTAACATTAACACGGTCCTTAAATACTCTCGATTCAAATCATGACCCTAGTAACCCTAACCCTAATCCTAACCCTAAATGCATTACATTCTAACCATAACTCTAACGCTAATGCGCTCGTTTCTAACCATAACACTAAATCGTCAATCTCAACACTAACTGTAACCCTAAATGCACTCGATTCTAACCCAAAAGGCAATCCAGACCCTTAGCCTAAGCCTGAACCTCAATTCTACCAACAAAATCCCTAACCCTAAGCCTAACCCTGCTCCTACCCTTACCCCTGAATGCCCTCTAACCCTAACCCTAACCCTTACCTTAACACTAAAAATGTCCTTGATTATAACCCTAACCCGAACCGTAACCCTAACCCTAACCCTAACCCTAACCCTAACCATCGATTCTAAGAAAGCTAACCATAACCTAACTCTAACCCTAACACTATCCTTAAATGCACTCGATTCTAACCCTCACCCTCAACATAACCGTTATCCTAACCCTATCCCTAACCCTAAAGGCACTGGATTCTAACCATAACTCTAACCCTAATGTGTTCGATTCTAATCCTAATAATAAATCGTCAATCTCATCACTAACCCTATCCCTAAAGGCACTCGATTCCAACCCAAAAGGCAATCCTGACCCTTAGCCTGACCTTAAACCTCGATTCTACCAACACAAACCTTAACCCTAATCCTAACTCTACTCCTACCCCTACCCCTAAATGCAATCTAAGCCATACCCTAACCCCAACCATGACACTAAAATTGCGCCTGATTTTAACCCTAACCCTAACGCTAACCTTAACCCGAAGCCAAACCCTCGATTCTACGAAAGCTAACCCTAACCCTAACCCTAACCATCGATTCTAAGAAAGCTAACCATAACCTAACTCTAACCCTAACACTATCCTTAAATGCACTCGATTCTAACCCTCACCCTAAACATAACCGTAACCCTAAGCCTAAGCCTAACCCTAAATGCACTGGATTCTAACCATAACTCTTACTGTAATGTTCTTGATTCTAACCCTGACACTAATTCGTCAATCTCAACAGTAACCTTAAGCCTAAATGCACTCGATTCTAACCTAAAAGGCAATCCTGACCCTGAGCCTAACCCTAAACCTCGATTCTACCAACACTGACCCTAACCTTAATCCTAACCGTGCCCCAACCACTACCGCTAAATGCACTCTAACCATACCCCTAACACTAACACTAAAAGTAACCCTAACGAATTCTAACCATAACTCTATCCCTAAATGTGCTTGATTCTAACGCTAAAACTAAATCGTCAATTTCAACACTATCCCTAAGCCTAAATGCACTGGATTCTAACCCAAAAGCCGTTCCTGACCCTAAGCCTAACCCTAAACCTCGATTCTACCAACACAAACCTTAACCCTAATCCTAACCCTACTCCTACCACTACCGTTAAATGCACTCTAAGCCATACCCTAACGAAAACCAGAACACTAAAAATGCGCCTGATTCTAACCCTAACCCTAAGCCTATCCCTAACCTCAAGCCTAACCCTCGATTCTACGAAAGCGAACGCTAAACCTAACTTTAACCCTAGCACTATCCTTAAATGCTCTCGGTTTTAACCCTGACCCTAAACCTATCCCTAACCCTAAACCTAACCCTAAATGCACTGAATTCTAACCATAACTCTAACCCTAAATGTGCTCGATTCTAACCCTAACACTAAATCGTCAATCTCATCGCTAACTCTATCCCTA
Organism: Notamacropus eugenii; assembly: GCF_028372415.1. NCBI lineage: Eukaryota > Metazoa > Chordata > Mammalia > Diprotodontia > Macropodidae > Notamacropus > Notamacropus eugenii. The sequence goes on along the minus strand of NW_027325162.1, from coordinate 92,363 downwards.
AAGGCACTCGATTCCAACCCAAAAGGCAATCCTGACCCTTAGCCTAACCTAAAACCTCAATTCTACCAACACAAACCTTAACCCTAACCCTAACCCTACTCCTACCCCTACCCCTAAATGCACACTAAGCCATACCCTGACGAAAACCAGAACACTAAAAATGCGCCTGATTCTAACCCTAACCCTAACCCTAAGCCTAACCTTAAGCCTAACCCTCGATTCTACGAAAACGAACGCTAAACCTAACTCTAACCCTAGCACTATTCTTAAATGCTCTCGATATTAACCCTGACCCTAACCCTAACCCTAACCCTAACCCTAACCCTAAATGCACTGAATTCTAACCATAACTCTAACCTTAAATGTGCTCGATTCAAACCCTAACACTAAATCGTCAATTTGAACACTAACAAAAAGCCTAAATACACTCGATTCTGATCCAAAATGCAATCCTGACCCTAAGCCTAAACCTAAACCTCGATTCTAGCAACACAAACCTTAACCCTAATCCTAACCCTTCCCGTACCACTAGCCCTAAAAGCACTTTAACCCTAACCCTCACCCTAACACTAACACTAAAACTGTGCTTGATTCTAACCCTAACCCTCACCCTAAGCCTAACCCTAAGCCTAACCCTCGATTCTACGAAAGCTAACCCTAAACCTACCTCTAACCCTAGCACTATCCTTAAATGCTATCGATTCTAACCCTAACCCTAAACCTAACCCTCACATTAACCCAAACCCTAAACCTAACCCTAAATGCAGTGAATTCTAAGCATAACTCTAACCCTAAATGTGCTCGATTCTAACCCTAACACTAAATCGTCAATCTCATCACTAACTCTAACCCGGAATGCACTCAATTCTAACCCTCACCCTAAACATAACCGTAACCCTAAGCCTAAGCCTAACCCTAAATGCACTGGATTCTAACCATAACTCTTACTGTAATGTTCTTGATTCTAACCCTGACACTAATTCGTCAATCTCAACAGTAACCTTAAGCCTAAATGCACTCGATTCTAACCCAAAAGGCAATCCTGACCCTGAGCCTAACCCTAAACCTCGATTCTACCAACACTGACCCTAACCTTAATCCTAACCGTGCCCCAACCCCTACCGCTAAATGCACTCTAACCATACCCCTAACCCTAACACTAACCGTAACCCTAACGAATTCTAACCATAAATCTATCCCTAAATGTGCTTGATTCTAACGCTAAAACTAAATCGTCAATTACAACACTATCCCTAAGCCTAAATGCACTGGATTCTAACCCAAAAGCCATTCCTGACCCTAAGCCTAACCCTAAACCTCGATTCTACCAACACAATCCTTAACCCTAATCCTAACCCTACTCCTACCACTACCGCTAAATGCACTCTAAGCCATACCCTAACGAAAACCAGAACACTGAAAATGTGCCTGATTCTAACCCTAACCCTAAGCCTATCCCTAACCTTAAGCCTAATCCTCGATTCTACAAAAGCGAACGCTAAACCTAACTTTAACGCTAGCACTATCCTTAAATGCTCTCGATTTTAACCCTGACCCTAAACCTAACCCTAACCCTAAAACTAACCGTAAATGCACTGAATTCTAACCATAACTCTAACCCTAAATGTGCTCGATTCTAACCCTAACACTAAATCGTCAATCTCATCACTAACTCTAACCTGGAATGCACTCGATACTAACCCAAAAGGCAATCCTGACCCTAAGACTAACCCTAAACCTCGATTCTACCAACACAAACCGTAACCCTAATCCTAACCCTAATCTTACCCCTAATCCAAAATACACTCTAATAGTAAGCCTACCCCAACCCTAATACTCAAAATGCGCTTGATTCTAAACCGAACCCGAACCCTAACCCTAACCCTAACCCTCGATTCTACGAAAGCTAACCCTAAACCTAACTCTAACATTAACACGGTCCTTAAATACTCTCGATTCAAATCATGACCCTAGTAACCCTAACCCTAATCCTAACCCTAAATGCATTACATTCTAACCATAACTCTAACGCTAATGCGCTCGTTTCTAACCATAACACTAAATCGTCAATCTCAACACTAACTGTAACCCTAAATGCACTCGATTCTAACCCAAAAGGCAATCCAGACCCTTAGCCTAAGCCTGAACCTCAATTCTACCAACAAAATCCCTAACCCTAAGCCTAACCCTGCTCCTACCCTTACCCCTGAATGCCCTCTAACCCTAACCCTAACCCTTACCTTAACACTAAAAATGTCCTTGATTCTAACCCTAACCCGAACCGTAACCCTAACCCTAACCCTAACCCTAACCCTAACCATCGATTCTAAGAAAGCTAACCATAACCTAACTCTAACCCTAACACTATCCTTAAATGCACTCGATTCTAACCCTCACCCTCAACATAACCGTTATCCTAACCCTATCCCTAACCCTAAAGGCACTGGATTCTAACCATAACTCTAACCCTAATGTGTTCGATTCTAATCCTAATAATAAATCGTCAATCTCATCACTAACCCTATCCCTAAAGGCACTCGATTCCAACCCAAAAGGCAATCCTGACCCTTAGCCTGACCTTAAACCTCGATTCTACCAACACAAACCTTAACCCTAATCCTAACTCTACTCCTACCCCTACCCCTAAATGCAATCTGAGCCATACCCTAACCCCAACCATGACACTAAAATTGCGCCTGATTTTAACCCTAACCCTAACGCTAACCTTAACCCGAAGCCAAACCCTCGATTCTACGAAAGCTAACCCTAACCCTAACCCTAACCATCGATTCTAAGAAAGCTAACCATAACCTAACTCTAACCCTAACACTATCCTTAAATGCACTCGATTCTAACCCTCACCCTAAACATAACCGTAACCCTAAGCCTAAGCCTAACCCTAAATGCACTGGATTCTAACCATAACTCTTACTGTAATGTTCTTGATTCTAACCCTGACACTAATTCGTCAATCTCAACAGTAACCTTAAGCCTAAATGCACTCGATTCTAACCTAAAAGGCAATCCTGACCCTGAGCCTAACCCTAAACCTCGATTCTACCAACACTGACCCTAACCTTAATCCTAACCGTGCCCCAACCACTACCGCTAAATGCACTCTAACCATACCCCTAACACTAACACTAAAAGTAACCCTAACGAATTCTAACCATAACTCTATCCCTAAATGTGCTTGATTCTAACGCTAAAACTAAATCGTCAATTTCAACACTATCCCTAAGCCTAAATGCACTGGATTCTAACCCAAAAGCCGTTCCTGACCCTAAGCCTAACCCTAAACCTCGATTCTACCAACACAAACCTTAACCCTAATCCTAACCCTACTCCTACCACTACCGTTAAATGCACTCTAAGCCATACCCTAACGAAAACCAGAACACTAAAAATGCGCCTGATTCTAACCCTAACCCTAAGCCTATCCCTAACCTCAAGCCTAACCCTCGATTCTACGAAAGCGAACGCTAAACCTAACTTTAACCCTAGCACTATCCTTAAATGCTCTCGGTTTTAACCCTGACCCTAAACCTATCCCTAACCCTAAACCTAACCCTAAATGCACTGAATTCTAACCATAACTCTAACCCTAAATGTGCTCGATTCTAACCCTAACACTAAATCGTCAATCTCATCGCTAACTCTATCCCTAAAGGCACTCGATTCCAACCCAAAAGGCAATCCTGACCCTTAGCCTAACCTAAAACCTCAATTCTACCAACACAAACCTTAACCCTAACCCTAACCCTACTCCTACCCCTACCCCTAAATGCACACTAAGCCATACCCTGACGAAAACCAGAACACTAAAAATGCGCCTGATTCTAACCCTAACCCTAACCCTAAGCCTAACCTTAAGCCTAACCCTCGATTCTACGAAAACGAACGCTAAACCTAACTCTAACCCTAGCACTATTCTTAAATGCTCTCGATATTAACCCTGACCCTAACCCTAACCCTAACCCTAACCCTAAATGCACTGAATTCTAACCATAACTCTAACCTTAAATGTGCTCGATTCAAACCCTAACACTAAATCGTCAATTTGAACACTAACAAAAAGCCTAAATACACTCGATTCTGATCCAAAATGCAATCCTGACCCTAAGCCTAAACCTAAACCTCGATTCTAGCAACACAAACCTTAACCCTAATCCTAACCCTTCCCGTACCACTAGCCCTAAAAGCACTTTAACCCTAACCCTCACCCTAACACTAACACTAAAACTGTGCTTGATTCTAACCCTAACCCTCACCCTAAGCCTAACCCTAAGCCTAACCCTCGATTCTACGAAAGCTAACCCTAAACCTACCTCTAACCCTAGCACTATCCTTAAATGCTATCGATTCTAACCCTAACCCTAAACCTAACCCTAACATTAACCCAAACCCTAAACCTAACCCTAAATGCAGTGAATTCTAAGCATAACTCTAACCCTAAATGTGCTCGATTCTAACCCTAACACTAAATCGTCAATCTCATCACTAACTCTAACCCGGAATGCACTCAATTCTAACCCTCACCCTAAACATAACCGTAACCCTAAGCCTAAGCCTAACCCTAAATGCACTGGATTCTAACCATAACTCTTACTGTAATGTTCTTGATTCTAACCCTGACACTAATTCGTCAATCTCAACAGTAACCTTAAGCCTAAATGCACTCGATTCTAACCCAAAAGGCAATCCTGACCCTGAGCCTAACCCTAAACCTCGATTCTACCAACACTGACCCTAACCTTAATCCTAACCGTGCCCCAACCCCTACCGCTAAATGCACTCTAACCATACCCCTAACCCTAACACTAACCGTAACCCTAACGAATTCTAACCATAAATCTATCCCTAAATGTGCTTGATTCTAACGCTAAAACTAAATCGTCAATTACAACACTATCCCTAAGCCTAAATGCACTGGATTCTAACCCAAAAGCCATTCCTGACCCTAAGCCTAACCCTAAACCTCGATTCTACCAACACAATCCTTAACCCTAATCCTAACCCTACTCCTACCACTACCGCTAAATGCACTCTAAGCCATACCCTAACGAAAACCAGAACACTGAAAATGTGCCTGATTCTAACCCTAACCCTAAGCCTATCCCTAACCTTAAGCCTAATCCTCGATTCTACAAAAGCGAACGCTAAACCTAACTTTAACGCTAGCACTATCCTTAAATGCTCTCGATTTTAACCCTGACCCTAAACCTAACCCTAACCCTAAAACTAACCGTAAATGCACTGAATTCTAACCATAACTCTAACCCTAAATGTGCTCGATTCTAACCCTAACACTAAATCGTCAATCTCATCACTAACTCTAACCTGGAATGCACTCGATACTAACCCAAAAGGCAATCCTGACCCTAAGACTAACCCTAAACCTCGATTCTACCAACACAAACCGTAACCCTAATCCTAACCCTAATCTTACCCCTAATCCAAAATACACTCTAATAGTAAGCCTACCCCAACCCTAATACTCAAAATGCGCTTGATTCTAAACCGAACCCGAACCCTAACCCTAACCCTAACCCTCGATTCTACGAAAGCTAACCCTAAACCTAACTCTAACATTAACACGGTCCTTAAATACTCTCGATTCAAATCATGACCCTAGTAACCCTAACCCTAATCCTAACCCTAAATGCATTACATTCTAACCATAACTCTAACGCTAATGCGCTCGTTTCTAACCATAACACTAAATCGTCAATCTCAACACTAACTGTAACCCTAAATGCACTCGATTCTAACCCAAAAGGCAATCCAGACCCTTAGCCTAAGCCTGAACCTCAATTCTACCAACAAAATCCCTAACCCTAAGCCTAACCCTGCTCCTACCCTTACCCCTGAATGCCCTCTAACCCTAACCCTAACCCTTACCTTAACACTAAAAATGTCCTTGATTATAACCCTAACCCGAACCGTAACCCTAACCCTAACCCTAACCCTAACCCTAACCATCGATTCTAAGAAAGCTAACCATAACCTAACTCTAACCCTAACACTATCCTTAAATGCACTCGATTCTAACCCTCACCCTCAACATAACCGTTATCCTAACCCTATCCCTAACCCTAAAGGCACTGGATTCTAACCATAACTCTAACCCTAATGTGTTCGATTCTAATCCTAATAATAAATCGTCAATCTCATCACTAACCCTATCCCTAAAGGCACTCGATTCCAACCCAAAAGGCAATCCTGACCCTTAGCCTGACCTTAAACCTCGATTCTACCAACACAAACCTTAACCCTAATCCTAACTCTACTCCTACCCCTACCCCTAAATGCAATCTAAGCCATACCCTAACCCCAACCATGACACTAAAATTGCGCCTGATTTTAACCCTAACCCTAACGCTAACCTTAACCCGAAGCCAAACCCTCGATTCTACGAAAGCTAACCCTAACCCTAACCCTAACCATCGATTCTAAGAAAGCTAACCATAACCTAACTCTAACCCTAACACTATCCTTAAATGCACTCGATTCTAACCCTCACCCTAAACATAACCGTAACCCTAAGCCTAAGCCTAACCCTAAATGCACTGGATTCTAACCATAACTCTTACTGTAATGTTCTTGATTCTAACCCTGACACTAATTCGTCAATCTCAACAGTAACCTTAAGCCTAAATGCACTCGATTCTAACCTAAAAGGCAATCCTGACCCTGAGCCTAACCCTAAACCTCGATTCTACCAACACTGACCCTAACCTTAATCCTAACCGTGCCCCAACCACTACCGCTAAATGCACTCTAACCATACCCCTAACACTAACACTAAAAGTAACCCTAACGAATTCTAACCATAACTCTATCCCTAAATGTGCTTGATTCTAACGCTAAAACTAAATCGTCAATTTCAACACTATCCCTAAGCCTAAATGCACTGGATTCTAACCCAAAAGCCGTTCCTGACCCTAAGCCTAACCCTAAACCTCGATTCTACCAACACAAACCTTAACCCTAATCCTAACCCTACTCCTACCACTACCGTTAAATGCACTCTAAGCCATACCCTAACGAAAACCAGAACACTAAAAATGCGCCTGATTCTAACCCTAACCCTAAGCCTATCCCTAACCTCAAGCCTAACCCTCGATTCTACGAAAGCGAACGCTAAACCTAACTTTAACCCTAGCACTATCCTTAAATGCTCTCGGTTTTAACCCTGACCCTAAACCTATCCCTAACCCTAAACCTAACCCTAAATGCACTGAATTCTAACCATAACTCTAACCCTAAATGTGCTCGATTCTAACCCTAACACTAAATCGTCAATCTCATCGCTAACTCTATCCCTAAAGGCACTCGATTCCAACCCAAAAGGCAATCCTGACCCTTAGCCTAACCTAAAACCTCAATTCTACCAACACAAACCTTAACCCTAACCCTAACCCTACTCCTACCCCTACCCCTAAATGCACACTAAGCCATACCCTGACGAAAACCAGAACACTAAAAATGCGCCTGATTCTAACCCTAACCCTAACCCTAAGCCTAACCTTAAGCCTAACCCTCGATTCTACGAAAACGAACGCTAAACCTAACTCTAACCCTAGCACTATTCTTAAATGCTCTCGATATTAACCCTGACCCTAACCCTAACCCTAACCCTAACCCTAACCCTAAATGCACTGAATTCTAACCATAACTCTAACCTTAAATGTGCTCGATTCAAACCCTAACACTAAATCGTCAATTTGAACACTAACAAAAAGCCTAAATACACTCGATTCTGATCCAAAATGCAATCCTGACCCTAAGCCTAAACCTAAACCTCGATTCTAGCAACACAAACCTTAACCCTAATCCTAACCCTTCCCGTACCACTAGCCCTAAAAGCACTTTAACCCTAACCCTCACCCTAACACTAACACTAAAACTGTGCTTGATTCTAACCCTAACCCTCACCCTAAGCCTAACCCTAAGCCTAACCCTCGATTCTACGAAAGCTAACCCTAAACCTACCTCTAACCCTAGCACTATCCTTAAATGCTATCGATTCTAACCCTAACCCTAAACCTAACCCTCACATTAACCCAAACCCTAAACCTAACCCTAAATGCAGTGAATTCTAAGCATAACTCTAACCCTAAATGTGCTCGATTCTAACCCTAACACTAAATCGTCAATCTCATCACTAACTCTAACCCGGAATGCACTCAATTCTAACCCTCACCCTAAACATAACCGTAACCCTAAGCCTAAGCCTAACCCTAAATGCACTGGATTCTAACCATAACTCTTACTGTAATGTTCTTGATTCTAACCCTGACACTAATTCGTCAATCTCAACAGTAACCTTAAGCCTAAATGCACTCGATTCTAACCCAAAAGGCAATCCTGACCCTGAGCCTAACCCTAAACCTCGATTCTACCAACACTGACCCTAACCTTAATCCTAACCGTGCCCCAACCCCTACCGCTAAATGCACTCTAACCATACCCCTAACCCTAACACTAACCGTAACCCTAACGAATTCTAACCATAAATCTATCCCTAAATGTGCTTCATTCTAACGCTAAAACTAAATCGTCAATTACAACACTATCCCTAAGCCTAAATGCACTGGATTCTAACCCAAAAGCCATTCCTGACCCTAAGCCTAACCCTAAACCTCGATTCTACCAACACAATCCTTAACCCTAATCCTAACCCTACTCCTACCACTACCGCTAAATGCACTCTAAGCCACACCCTAACGAAAACCAGAACACTGAAAATGTGCCTGATTCTAACCCTAACCCTAAGCCTATCCCTAACCTTAAGCCTAATCCTCGATTCTACAAAAGCGAACGCTAAACCTAACTTTAACGCTAGCACTATCCTTAAATGCTCTCGATTTTAACCCTGACCCTAAACCTAACCCTAACCCTAAAACTAACCGTAAATGCACTGAATTCTAACCATAACTCTAACCCTAAATGTGCTCGATTCTAACCCTAACACTAAATCGTCAATCTCATCACTAACTCTAACCTGGAATGCACTCGATACTAACCCAAAAGGCAATCCTGACCCTAAGACTAACCCTAAACCTCGATTCTACCAACACAAACCGTAACCCTAATCCTAACCCTACTCTTACCCCTAATCCAAAATACACTCTAATAGTAAGCCTACCCCAACCCTAATACTCAAAATGCGCTTGATTCTAAACCGAACCCGAACCCTAACCCTAACCCTAACCCTCGATTCTACGAAAGCTAACCCTAAACCTAACTCTAACATTAACACGGTCCTTAAATACTCTCGATTCAAATCATGACCCTAGTAACCCTAACCCTAATCCTAACCCTAAATGCATTACATTCTAACCATAACTCTAACGCTAATGCGCTCGTTTCTAACCATAACACTAAATCGTCAATCTCAACACTAACTGTAACCCTAAATGCACTCGATTCTAACCCAAAAGGCAATCCAGACCCTTAGCCTAAGCCTGAACCTCAATTCTACCAACAAAATCCCTAACCCTAAGCCTAACCCTGCTCCTACCCTTACCCCTGAATGCCCTCTAACCCTAACCCTAACCCTTACCTTAACACTAAAAATGTCCTTGATTCTAACCCTAACCCGAACCGTAACCCTAACCCTAACCCTAACCCTAACCCTAACCATCGATTCTAAGAAAGCTAACCATAACCTAACTCTAACCCTAACACTATCCTTAAATGCACTCGATTCTAACCCTCACCCTCAACATAACCGTTATCCTAACCCTATCCCTAACCCTAAAGGCACTGGATTCTAACCATAACTCTAACCCTAATGTGTTCGATTCTAATCCTAATAATAAATCGTCAATCTCATCACTAACCCTATCCCTAAAGGCACTCGATTCCAACCCAAAAGGCAATCCTGACCCTTAGCCTGACCTTAAACCTCGATTCTACCAACACAAACCTTAACCCTAATCCTAACTCTACTCCTACCCCTACCCCTAAATGCAATCTAAGCCATACCCTAACCCCAACCATGACACTAAAATTGCGCCTGATTTTAACCCTAACCCTAACGCTAACCTTAACCCGAAGCCAAACCCTCGATCTTACGAAAGCTAACCCTAAACCTAACTCTAACCCTAACATTATCCTTAAATGCACTCGATTCTAACCCTCACCCTAAACATAACCGTAACCCTAAGCCTAAGCCTAACCCTAAATGCACTGGATTCTAACCATAACTCTTACTGTAATGTTCTTGATTCTAACCCTGACACTAATTCGTCAATCTCAACAGTAACCTTAAGCCTAAATGCACTCGATTCTAACCTAAAAGGCAATCCTGACCCTGAGCCTAACCCTAAACCTCGATTCTACCAACACTGACCCTAACCTTAATCCTAACCGTGCCCCAACCACTACCGCTAAATGCACTCTAACCATACCCCTAACACTAACACTAAAAGTAACCCTAACGAATTCTAACCATAACTCTATCCCTAAATGTGCTTGATTCTAACGCTAAAACTAAATCGTCAATTTCAACACTATCCCTAAGCCTAAATGCACTGGATTCTAACCCAAAAGCCGTTCCTGACCCTAAGCCTAACCCTAAACCTCGATTCTACCAACACAAACCTTAACCCTAATCCTAACCCTACTCCTACCACTACCGTTAAATGCACTCTAAGCCATACCCTAACGAAAACCAGAACACTAAAAATGCGCCTGATTCTAACCCTAACCCTAAGCCTATCCCTAACCTCAAGCCTAACCCTCGATTCTACGAAAGCGAACGCTAAACCTAACTTTAACCCTAGCACTATCCTTAAATGCTCTCGGTTTTAACCCTGACCCTAAACCTATCCCTAACCCTAAACCTAACCCTAAATGCACTGAATTCTAACCATAACTCTAACCCTAAATGTGCTCGATTCTAACCCTAACACTAAATCGTCAATCTCATCGCTAACTCTATCCCTAAAGGCACTCGATTCCAACCCAAAAGGCAATCCTGACCCTTAGCCTAACCTAAAACCTCAATTCTACCAACACAAACCTTAACCCTAACCCTAACCCTACTCCTACCCCTACCCCTAAATGCACACTAAGCCATACCCTGACGAAAACCAGAACACTAAAAATGCGCCTGATTCTAACCCTAACCCTAACCCTAAGCCTAACCTTAAGCCTAACCCTCGATTCTACGAAAACGAACGCTAAACCTAACTCTAACCCTAGCACTATTCTTAAATGCTCTCGATATTAACCCTGACCCTAACCCTAACCCTAACCCTAACCCTAACCCTAAATGCACTGAATTCTAACCATAACTCTAACCTTAAATGTGCTCGATTCAAACCCTAACACTAAATCGTCAATTTGAACACTAACAAAAAGCCTAAATACACTCGATTCTGATCCAAAATGCAATCCTGACCCTAAGCCTAAACCTAAACCTCGATTCTAGCAACACAAACCTTAACCCTAATCCTAACCCTTCCCGTACCACTAGCCCTAAAAGCACTTTAACCCTAACCCTCACCCTAACACTAACACTAAAACTGTGCTTGATTCTAACCCTAACCCTCACCCTAAGCCTAACCCTAAGCCTAACCCTCGATTCTACGAAAGCTAACCCTAAACCTACCTCTAACCCTAGCACTATCCTTAAATGCTATCGATTCTAACCCTAACCCTAAACCTAACCCTCACATTAACCCAAACCCTAAACCTAACCCTAAATGCAGTGAATTCTAAGCATAACTCTAACCCTAAATATGCTCGATTCTAACCCTAACACTAAATCGTCAATCTCATCACTAACTCTAACCCGGAATGCACTCAATTCTAACCCTCACCCTAAACATAACCGTAACCCTAAGCCTAAGCCTAACCCTAAATGCACTGGATTCTAACCATAACTCTTACTGTAATGTTCTTGATTCTAACCCTGACACTAATTCGTCAATCTCAACAGTAACCTTAAGCCTAAATGCACTCGATTCTAACCCAAAAGGCAATCCTGACCCTGAGCCTAACCCTAAACCTCGATTCTACCAACACTGACCCTAACCTTAATCCTAACCGTGCCCCAACCACTACCGCTAAATGCACCCTAACCATAACCCTAACACTAACACTAAAAGTAACCCTAACGAATTCTAACCATAACTCTATCCCTAAATGTGCTTGATTCTAACGCTAAAACTAAATCGTCAATTACAACACTATCCCTAAGCCTAAATGCACTGGATTCTAACCCAAAAGCCATTCCTGACCCTAAGCCTAACCCTAAACCTCGATTCTACCAACACAATCCTTAACCCTAATCCTAACCCTACTCCTACCACTACCGCTAAATGCACTCTAAGCCACACCCTAACGAAAACCAGAACACTGAAAATGTGCCTGATTCTAACCCTAACCCTAAGCCTATCCCTAACCTTAAGCCTAATCCTCGATTCTACAAAAGCGAACGCTAAACCTAACTTTAACGCTAGCACTATCCTTAAATGCTCTCGATTTTAACCCTGACCCTAAACCTAACCCTAACCCTAAAACTAACCGTAAATGCACTGAATTCTAACCATAACTCTAACCCTAAATGTGCTCGATTCTAACCCTAACACTAAATCGTCAATCTCATCACTAACTCTAACCTGGAATGCACTCGATTCTAACCCAAAAGGCAATCCAGACCCTAAGCCTAACCCTAAACCTCGATTCTACCAACACAAACCGTAACCCTAATCCTAACCCTACTCTTACCCCTAATCCAAAATACACTCTAATAGTAAGCCTACCCCAACCCTAATACTCAAAATGCGCTTGATTCTAAACCGAACCCGAACCCTAACCCTAACCCTAACCCTCGATTCTACGAAAGCTAACCCTAAACCTAACTCTAACATTAACACGGTCCTTAAATACTCTCGATTCAAATCATGACCCTAGTAACCCTAACCCTAATCCTAACCCTAAATGCATTACATTCTAACCATAACTCTAACGCTAATGCGCTCGTTTCTAACCATAACACTAAATCGTCAATCTCAACACTAACTGTAACCCTAAATGCACTCGATTCTAACCCAAAAGGCAATCCAGACCCTTAGCCTAAGCCTGAACCTCAATTCTACCAACAAAATCCCTAACCCTAAGCCTAACCCTGCTCCTACCCTTACCCCTGAATGCCCTCTAACCCTAACCCTAACCCTTACCTTAACACTAAAAATGTCCTTGATTCTAACCCTAACCCGAACCCTAACCCTAACCCTAACCCTAACCCTAACCCTAACCATCGATTCTAAGAAAGCTAACCATAACCTAACTCTAACCCTAACACTATCCTTAAATGCACTCGATTCTAACCCTCACCCTCAACATAACCGTTATCCTAACCCTATCCCTAACCCTAAAGGCACTGGATTCTAACCATAACTCTAACCCTAATGTGTTCGATTCTAATCCTAATAATAAATCGTCAATCTCATCACTAACCCTATCCCTAAAGGCACTCGATTCCAACCCAAAAGGCAATCCTGACCCTTAGCCTGACCTTAAACCTCGATTCTACCAACACAAACCTTAACCCTAATCCTAACTCTACTCCTACCCCTACCCCTAAATGCAATCTAAGCCATACCCTAACCCCAACCATGACACTAAAATTGCGCCTGATTTTAACCCTAACCCTAACGCTAACCTTAACCCGAAGCCAAACCCTCGATCTTACGAAAGCTAACCCTAAACCTAACTCTAACCCTAACATTATCCTTAAATGCACTCGATTCTAACCCTCACCCTAAACATAACCGTAACCCTAAGCCTAAGCCTAACCCTAAATGCACTGGATTCTAACCATAACTCTTACTGTAATGTTCTTGATTCTAACCCTGACACTAATTCGTCAATCTCAACAGTAACCTTAAGCCTAAATGCACTCGATTCTAACCTAAAAGGCAATCCTGACCCTGAGCCTAACCCTAAACCTCGATTCTACCAACACTGACCCTAACCTTAATCCTAACCGTGCCCCAACCACTACCGCTAAATGCACTCTAACCATACCCCTAACACTAACACTAAAAGTAACCCTAACGAATTCTAACCATAACTCTATCCCTAAATGTGCTTGATTCTAACGCTAAAACTAAATCGTCAATTTCAACACTATCCCTAAGCCTAAATGCACTGGATTCTAACCCAAAAGCCGTTCCTGACCCTAAGCCTAACCCTAAACCTCGATTCTACCAACACAAACCTTAACCCTAATCCTAACCCTACTCCTACCACTACCGTTAAATGCACTCTAAGCCATACCCTAACGAAAACCAGAACACTAAAAATGCGCCTGATTCTAACCCTAACCCTAAGCCTATCCCTAACCTCAAGCCTAACCCTCGATTCTACGAAAGCGAACGCTAAACCTAACTTTAACCCTAGCACTATCCTTAAATGCTCTCGGTTTTAACCCTGACCCTAAACCTATCCCTAACCCTAAACCTAACCCTAAATGCACTGAATTCTAACCATAACTCTAACCCTAAATGTGCTCGATTCTAACCCTAACACTAAATCGTCAATCTCATCGCTAACTCTATCCCTAAAGGCACTCGATTCCAACCCAAAAGGCAATCCTGACCCTTAGCCTAACCTAAAACCTCAATTCTACCAACACAAACCTTAACCCTAACCCTAACCCTACTCCTACCCCTACCCCTAAATGCACACTAAGCCATACCCTGACGAAAACCAGAACACTAAAAATGCGCCTGATTCTAACCCTAACCCTAACCCTAAGCCTAACCTTAAGCCTAACCCTCGATTCTACGAAAACGAACGCTAAACCTAACTCTAACCCTAGCACTATCCTTAAATGCTCTCGATATTAACCCTGACCCTAACCCTAACCCTAACCCTAACCCTAACCCTAACCCTAAATGCACTGAATTCTAACCATAACTCTAACCTTAAATGTGCTCGATTCAAACCCTAACACTAAATCGTCAATTTGAACACTAACAAAAAGCCTAAATACACTCGATTCTGATCCAAAATGCAATCCTGACCCTAAGCCTAAACCTAAACCTCGATTCTAGCAACACAAACCTTAACCCTAATCCTAACCCTTCCCGTACCACTAGCCCTAAAAGCACTTTAACCCTAACCCTCACCCTAACACTAACACTAAAACTGTGCTTGATTCTAACCCTAACCCTCACCCTAAGCCTAACCCTAAGCCTAACCCTCGATTCTACGAAAGCTAACCCTAAACCTACCTCTAACCCTAGCACTATCCTTAAATGCTATCGATTCTAACCCTAACCCTAAACCTAACCCTCACATTAACCCAAACCCTAAACCTAACCCTAAATGCAGTGAATTCTAAGCATAACTCTAACCCTAAATGTGCTCGATTCTAACCCTAACACTAAATCGTCAATCTCATCACTAACTCTAACCCGGAATGCACTCAATTCTAACCCTCACCCTAAACATAACCGTAACCCTAAGCCTAAGCCTAACCCTAAATGCACTGGATTCTAACCATAACTCTTACTGTAATGTTCTTGATTCTAACCCTGACACTAATTCGTCAATCTCAACAGTAACCTTAAGCCTAAATGCACTCGATTCTAACCCAAAAGGCAATCCTGACCCTGAGCCTAACCCTAAACCTCGATTCTACCAACACTGACCCTAACCTTAATCCTAACCGTGCCCCAACCCCTACCGCTAAATGCACTCTAACCATACCCCTAACCCTAACACTAACCGTAACCCTAACGAATTCTAACCATAAATCTATCCCTAAATGTGCTTCATTCTAACGCTAAAACTAAATCGTCAATTACAACACTATCCCTAAGCCTAAATGCACTGGATTCTAACCCAAAAGCCATTCCTGACCCTAAGCCTAACCCTAAACCTCGATTCTACCAACACAATCCTTAACCCTAATCCTAACCCTACTCCTACCACTACCGCTAAATGCACTCTAAGCCATACCCTAACGAAAACCAGAACACTGAAAATGTGCCTGATTCTAACCCTAACCCTAAGCCTATCCCTAACCTTAAGCCTAATCCTCGATTCTACGAAAGCGAACGCTAAACCTAACTTTAACGCTAGCACTATCCTTAAATGCTCTCGATTTTAACCCTGACCCTAAACCTAACCCTAACCCTAAAACTAACCGTAAATGCACTGAATTCTAACCATAACTCTAACCCTAAATGTGCTCGATTCTAACCCTAACACTAAATCGTCAATCTCATCACTAACTCTAACCTGGAATGCACTCGATACTAACCCAAAAGGCAATCCTGACCCTAAGACTAACCCTAAACCTCGATTCTACCAACACAAACCGTAACCCTAATCCTAACCCTACTCTTACCCCTAATCCAAAATACACTCTAATAGTAAGCCTACCCCAACCCTAATACTCAAAATGCGCTTGATTCTAAACCGAACCCGAACCCTAACCCTAACCCTAACCCTCGATTCTACGAAAGCTAACCCTAAACCTAACTCTAACATTAACACGGTCCTTAAATACTCTCGATTCAAATCATGACCCTAGTAACCCTAACCCTAATCCTAACCCTAAATGCATTACATTCTAACCATAACTCTAACGCTAATGCGCTCGTTTCTAACCATAACACTAAATCGTCAATCTCAACACTAACTGTAACCCTAAATGCACTCGATTCTAACCCAAAAGGCAATCCAGACCCTTAGCCTAAGCCTGAACCTCAATTCTACCAACAAAATCCCTAACCCTAAGCCTAACCCTGCTCCTACCCTTACCCCTGAATGCCCTCTAACCCTAACCCTAACCCTTACCTTAACACTAAAAATGTCCTTGATTCTAACCCTAACCCGAACCGTAACCCTAACCCTAACCCTAACCCTAACCCTAACCATCGATTCTAAGAAAGCTAACCATAACCTAACTCTAACCCTAACACTATCCTTAAATGCACTCGATTCTAACCCTCACCCTCAACATAACCGTTATCCTAACCCTATCCCTAACCCTAAAGGCACTGGATTCTAACCATAACTCTAACCCTAATGTGTTCGATTCTAATCCTAATAATAAATCGTCAATCTCATCACTAACCCTATCCCTAAAGGCACTCGATTCCAACCCAAAAGGCAATCCTGACCCTTAGCCTGACCTTAAACCTCGATTCTACCAACACAAACCTTAACCCTAATCCTAACTCTACTCCTACCCCTACCCCTAAATGCAATCTAAGCCATACCCTAACCCCAACCATGACACTAAAATTGCGCCTGATTTTAACCCTAACCCTAACGCTAACCTTAACCCGAAGCCAAACCCTCGATCTTACGAAAGCTAACCCTAAACCTAACTCTAACCCTAACATTATCCTTAAATGCACTCGATTCTAACCCTCACCCTAAACATAACCGTAACCCTAAGCCTAAGCCTAACCCTAAATGCACTGGATTCTAACCATAACTCTTACTGTAATGTTCTTGATTCTAACCCTGACACTAATTCGTCAATCTCAACAGTAACCTTAAGCCTAAATGCACTCGATTCTAACCCAAAAGGCAATCCTGACCCTGAGCCTAACCCTAAACCTCGATTCTACCAACACTGACCCTAACCTTAATCCTAACCGTGCCCCAACCCCTACCGCTAAATGCACTCTAACCATACCCCTAACCCTAACACTAACCGTAACCCTAACGAATTCTAACCATAAATCTATCCCTAAATGTGCTTGATTCTAACGCTAAAACTAAATCGTCAATTACAACACTATCCCTAAGCCTAAATGCACTGGATTCTAACCCAAAAGCCATTCCTGACCCTAAGCCTAACCCTAAACCTCGATTCTACCAACACAATCCTTAACCCTAATCCTAACCCTACTCCTACCACTACCGCTAAATGCACTCTAAGCCATACCCTAACGAAAACCAGAACACTGAAAATGTGCCTGATTCTAACCCTAACCCTAAGCCTATCCCTAACCTTAAGCCTAATCCTCGATTCTACGAAAGCGAACGCTAAACCTAACTTTAACGCTAGCACTATCCTTAAATGCTCTCGATTTTAACCCTGACCCTAAACCTAACCCTAACCCTAAAACTAACCGTAAATGCACTGAATTCTAACCATAACTCTAACCCTAAATGTGCTCGATTCTAACCCTAACACTAAATCGTCAATCTCATCACTAACTCTAACCTGGAATGCACTCGATACTAACCCAAAAGGCAATCCTGACCCTAAGACTAACCCTAAACCTCGATTCTACCAACACAAACCGTAACCCTAATCCTAACCCTACTCTTACCCCTAATCCAAAATACACTCTAATAGTAAGCCTACCCCAACCCTAATACTCAAAATGCGCTTGATTCTAAACCGAACCCGAACCCTAACCCTAACCCTAACCCTCGATTCTACGAAAGCTAACCCTAAACCTAACTCTAACATTAACACGGTCCTTAAATACTCTCGATTCAAATCATGACCCTAGTAACCCTAACCCTAATCCTAACCCTAAATGCATTACATTCTAACCATAACTCTAACGCTAATGCGCTCGTTTCTAACCATAACACTAAATCGTCAATCTCAACACTAACTGTAACCCTAAATGCACTCGATTCTAACCCAAAAGGCAATCCAGACCCTTAGCCTAAGCCTGAACCTCAATTCTACCAACAAAATCCCTAACCCTAAGCCTAACCCTGCTCCTACCCTTACCCCTGAATGCCCTCTAACCCTAACCCTAACCCTTACCTTAACACTAAAAATGTCCTTGATTCTAACCCTAACCCGAACCGTAACCCTAACCCTAACCCTAACCCTAACCCTAACCATCGATTCTAAGAAAGCTAACCATAACCTAACTCTAACCCTAACACTATCCTTAAATGCACTCGATTCTAACCCTCACCCTCAACATAACCGTTATCCTAACCCTATCCCTAACCCTAAAGGCACTGGATTCTAACCATAACTCTAACCCTAATGTGTTCGATTCTAATCCTAATAATAAATCGTCAATCTCATCACTAACCCTATCCCTAAAGGCACTCGATTCCAACCCAAAAGGCAATCCTGACCCTTAGCCTGACCTTAAACCTCGATTCTACCAACACAAACCTTAACCCTAATCCTAACTCTACTCCTACCCCTACCCCTAAATGCAATCTAAGCCATACCCTAACCCCAACCATGACACTAAAATTGCGCCTGATTTTAACCCTAACCCTAACGCTAACCTTAACCCGAAGCCAAACCCTCGATCTTACGAAAGCTAACCCTAAACCTAACTCTAACCCTAACATTATCCTTAAATGCACTCGATTCTAACCCTCACCCTAAACATAACCGTAACCCTAAGCCTAAGCCTAACCCTAAATGCACTGGATTCTAACCATAACTCTTACTGTAATGTTCTTGATTCTAACCCTGACACTAATTCGTCAATCTCAACAGTAACCTTAAGCCTAAATGCACTCGATTCTAACCTAAAAGGCAATCCTGACCCTGAGCCTAACCCTAAACCTCGATTCTACCAACACTGACCCTAACCTTAATCCTAACCGTGCCCCAACCACTACCGCTAAATGCACTCTAACCATACCCCTAACACTAACACTAAAAGTAACCCTAACAAATTCTAACCATAACTCTATCCCTAAATGTGCTTGATTCTAACGCTAAAACTAAATCGTCAATTTCAACACTATCCCTAAGCCTAAATGCACTGGATTCTAACCCAAAAGCCGTTCCTGACCCTAAGCCTAACCCTAAACCTCGATTCTACCAGCACAAACCTTAACCCTAACCCTAACCCTACTCCTACCCCTACCCCTAAATGCACACTAAGCCATACCCTGACGAAAACCAGAACACTAAAAATACGCCTGATTCTAACCCTAACCCTAACCCTAAGCCTAACCTTAAGCCCAACCCTCGATTCTACGAAAACGAACGCTAAACCTAACTCTAACCCTAGCACTATTCTTAAATGCTCTCGATATTAACCCTGACCCTAACCCTAACCCTAACCCTAACCCTAACCCTAAATGCACTGAATTCTAACCATAACTCTAACCTTAAATGTGCTCGATTCAAACCCTAACACTAAATCGTCAATTTGAACACTAACAAAAAGCCTAAATACACTCGATTCTGATCCAAAATGCAATCCTGACCCTAAGCCTAAACCTAAACCTCGATTCTAGCAACACAAACCTTAACCCTAATCCTAACCCTTCCCGTACCACTAGCCCTAAAAGCACTTTAACCCTAACCCTCACCCTAACACTAACACTAAAACTGTGCTTGATTCTAACCCTAACCCTCACCCTAAGCCTAACCCTAAGCCTAACCCTCGATTCTACGAAAGCTAACCCTAAACCTACCTCTAACCCTAGCACTATCCTTAAATGCTATCGATTCTAACCCTAACCCTAAACCTAACCCTCACATTAACCCAAACCCTAAACCTAACCCTAAATGCAGTGAATTCTAAGCATAACTCTAACCCTAAATGTGCTCGATTCTAACCCTAACACTAAATCGTCAATCTCATCACTAACTCTAACCCGGAATGCACTCAATTCTAACCCTCACCCTAAACATAACCGTAACCCTAAGCCTAAGCCTAACCCTAAATGCACTGGATTCTAACCATAACTCTTACTGTAATGTTCTTGATTCTAACCCTGACACTAATTCGTCAATCTCAACAGTAACCTTAAGCCTAAATGCACTCGATTCTAACCCAAAAGGCAATCCTGACCCTGAGCCTAACCCTAAACCTCGATTCTACCAACACTGACCCTAACCTTAATCCTAACCGTGCCCCAACCCCTACCGCTAAATGCACTCTAACCATACCCCTAACCCTAACACTAACCGTAACCCTAACGAATTCTAACCATAAATCTATCCCTAAATGTGCTTCATTCTAACGCTAAAACTAAATCGTCAATTACAACACTATCCCTAAGCCTAAATGCACTGGATTCTAACCCAAAAGCCATTCCTGACCCTAAGCCTAACCCTAAACCTCGATTCTACCAACACAATCCTTAACCCTAATCCTAACCCTACTCCTACCACTACCGCTAAATGCACTCTAAGCCATACCCTAACGAAAACCAGAACACTGAAAATGTGCCTGATTCTAACCCTAACCCTAAGCCTATCCCTAACCTTAAGCCTAATCCTCGATTCTACAAAAGCGAACGCTAAACCTAACTTTAACGCTAGCACTATCCTTAAATGCTCTCGATTTTAACCCTGACCCTAAACCTAACCCTAACCCTAAAACTAACCGTAAATGCACTGAATTCTAACCACAACTCTAACCCTAAATGTGCTCGATTCTAACCCTAACACTAAATCGTCAATCTCATCACTAACTCTAACCTGGAATGCACTCGATACTAACCCAAAAGGCAATCCTGACCCTAAGACTAACCCTAAACCTCGATTCTACCAACACAAACCGTAACCCTAATCCTAACCCTACTCTTACCCCTAATCCAAAATACACTCTAATAGTAAGCCTACCCCAACCCTAATACTCAAAATGCGCTTGATTCTAAACCGAACCCGAACCCTAACCCTAACCCTAACCCTCGATTCTACGAAAGCTAACCCTAAACCTAACTCTAACATTAACACGGTCCTTAAATACTCTCGATTCAAATCATGACCCTAGTAACCCTAACCCTAATCCTAACCCTAAATGCATTACATTCTAACCATAACTCTAACGCTAATGCGCTCGTTTCTAACCATAACACTAAATCGTCAATCTCAACACTAACTGTAACCCTAAATGCACTCGATTCTAACCCAAAAGGCAATCCAGACCCTTAGCCTAAGCCTGAACCTCAATTCTACCAACAAAATCCCTAACCCTAAGCCTAACCCTGCTCCTACCCTTACCCCTGAATGCCCTCTAACCCTAACCCTAACCCTTACCTTAACACTAAAAATGTCCTTGATTCTAACCCTAACCCGAACCCTAACCCTAACCCTAACCCTAACCCTAACCCTAACCATCGATTCTAAGAAAGCTAACCATAACCTAACTCTAACCCTAACACTATCCTTAAATGCACTCGATTCTAACCCTCACCCTCAACATAACCGTTATCCTAACCCTATCCCTAACCCTAAAGGCACTGGATTCTAACCATAACTCTAACCCTAATGTGTTCGATTCTAATCCTAATAATAAATCGTCAATCTCATCACTAACCCTATCCCTAAAGGCACTCGATTCCAACCCAAAAGGCAATCCTGACCCTTAGCCTGACCTTAAACCTCGATTCTACCAACACAAACCTTAACCCTAATCCTAACTCTACTCCTACCCCTACCCCTAAATGCAATCTAAGCCATACCCTAACCCCAACCATGACACTAAAATTGCGCCTGATTTTAACCCTAACCCTAACGCTAACCTTAACCCGAAGCCAAACCCTCGATCTTACGAAAGCTAACCCTAAACCTAACTCTAACCCTAACATTATCCTTAAATGCACTCGATTCTAACCCTCACCCTAAACATAACCGTAACCCTAAGCCTAAGCCTAACCCTAAATGCACTGGATTCTAACCATAACTCTTACTGTAATGTTCTTGATTCTAACCCTGACACTAATTCGTCAATCTCAACAGTAACCTTAAGCCTAAATGCACTCGATTCTAACCTAAAAGGCAATCCTGACCCTGAGCCTAACCCTAAACCTCGATTCTACCAACACTGACCCTAACCTTAATCCTAACCGTGCCCCAACCACTACCGCTAAATGCACTCTAACCATACCCCTAACACTAACACTAAAAGTAACCCTAACGAATTCTAACCATAACTCTATCCCTAAATGTGCTTGATTCTAACGCTAAAACTAAATCGTCAATTTCAACACTATCCCTAAGCCTAAATGCACTGGATTCTAACCCAAAAGCCGTTCCTGACCCTAAGCCTAACCCTAAACCTCGATTCTACCAACACAAACCTTAACCCTAATCCTAACCCTACTCCTACCACTACCGTTAAATGCACTCTAAGCCATACCCTAACGAAAACCAGAACACTAAAAATGCGCCTGATTCTAACCCTAACCCTAAGCCTATCCCTAACCTCAAGCCTAACCCTCGATTCTACGAAAGCGAACGCTAAACCTAACTTTAACCCTAGCACTATCCTTAAATGCTCTCGGTTTTAACCCTGACCCTAAACCTATCCCTAACCCTAAACCTAACCCTAAATGCACTGAATTCTAACCATAACTCTAACCCTAAATGTGCTCGATTCTAACCCTAACACTAAATCGTCAATCTCATCGCTAACTCTATCCCTAAAGGCACTCGATTCCAACCCAAAAGGCAATCCTGACCCTTAGCCTAACCTAAAACCTCAATTCTACCAACACAAACCTTAACCCTAACCCTAACCCTACTCCTACCCCTACCCCTAAATGCACACTAAGCCATACCCTGACGAAAACCAGAACACTAAAAATGCGCCTGATTCTAACCCTAACCCTAACCCTAAGCCTAACCTTAAGCCTAACCCTCGATTCTACGAAAACGAACGCTAAACCTAACTCTAACCCTAGCACTATCCTTAAATGCTCTCGATATTAACCCTGACCCTAACCCTAACCCTAACCCTAACCCTAACCCTAAATGCACTGAATTCTAACCATAACTCTAACCTTAAATGTGCTCGATTCAAACCCTAACACTAAATCGTCAATTTGAACACTAACAAAAAGCCTAAATACACTCGATTCTGATCCAAAATGCAATCCTGACCCTAAGCCTAAACCTAAACCTCGATTCTAGCAACACAAACCTTAACCCTAATCCTAACCCTTCCCGTACCACTAGCCCTAAAAGCACTTTAACCCTAACCCTCACCCTAACACTAACACTAAAACTGTGCTTGATTCTAACCCTAACCCTCACCCTAAGCCTAACCCTAAGCCTAACCCTCGATTCTACGAAAGCTAACCCTAAACCTACCTCTAACCCTAGCACTATCCTTAAATGCTATCGATTCTAACCCTAACCCTAAACCTAACCCTCACATTAACCCAAACCCTAAACCTAACCCTAAATGCAGTGAATTCTAAGCATAACTCTAACCCTAAATGTGCTCGATTCTAACCCTAACACTAAATCGTCAATCTCATCACTAACTCTAACCCGGAATGCACTCAATTCTAACCCTCACCCTAAACATAACCGTAACCCTAAGCCTAAGCCTAACCCTAAATGCACTGGATTCTAACCATAACTCTTACTGTAATGTTCTTGATTCTAACCCTGACACTAATTCGTCAATCTCAACAGTAACCTTAAGCCTAAATGCACTCGATTCTAACCCAAAAGGCAATCCTGACCCTGAGCCTAACCCTAAACCTCGATTCTACCAACACTGACCCTAACCTTAATCCTAACCGTGCCCCAACCCCTACCGCTAAATGCACTCTAACCATACCCCTAACCCTAACACTAACCGTAACCCTAACGAATTCTAACCATAAATCTATCCCTAAATGTGCTTCATTCTAACGCTAAAACTAAATCGTCAATTACAACACTATCCCTAAGCCTAAATGCACTGGATTCTAACCCAAAAGCCATTCCTGACCCTAAGCCTAACCCTAAACCTCGATTCTACCAACACAATCCTTAACCCTAATCCTAACCCTACTCCTACCACTACCGCTAAATGCACTCTAAGCCATACCCTAACGAAAACCAGAACACTGAAAATGTGCCTGATTCTAACCCTAACCCTAAGCCTATCCCTAACCTTAAGCCTAATCCTCGATTCTACGAAAGCGAACGCTAAACCTAACTTTAACGCTAGCACTATCCTTAAATGCTCTCGATTTTAACCCTGACCCTAAACCTAACCCTAACCCTAAAACTAACCGTAAATGCACTGAATTCTAACCATAACTCTAACCCTAAATGTGCTCGATTCTAACCCTAACACTAAATCGTCAATCTCATCACTAACTCTAACCTGGAATGCACTCGATACTAACCCAAAAGGCAATCCTGACCCTAAGACTAACCCTAAACCTCGATTCTACCAACACAAACCGTAACCCTAATCCTAACCCTACTCTTACCCCTAATCCAAAATACACTCTAATAGTAAGCCTACCCCAACCCTAATACTCAAAATGCGCTTGATTCTAAACCGAACCCGAACCCTAACCCTAACCCTAACCCTCGATTCTACGAAAGCTAACCCTAAACCTAACTCTAACATTAACACGGTCCTTAAATACTCTCGATTCAAATCATGACCCTAGTAACCCTAACCCTAATCCTAACCCTAAATGCATTACATTCTAACCATAACTCTAACGCTAATGCGCTCGTTTCTAACCATAACACTAAATCGTCAATCTCAACACTAACTGTAACCCTAAATGCACTCGATTCTAACCCAAAAGGCAATCCAGACCCTTAGCCTAAGCCTGAACCTCAATTCTACCAACAAAATCCCTAACCCTAAGCCTAACCCTGCTCCTACCCTTACCCCTGAATGCCCTCTAACCCTAACCCTAACCCTTACCTTAACACTAAAAATGTCCTTGATTCTAACCCTAACCCGAACCCTAACCCTAACCCTAACCCTAACCCTAACCCTAACCCTAACCATCGATTCTAAGAAAGCTAACCATAACCTAACTCTAACCCTAACACTATCCTTAAATGCACTCGATTCTAACCCTCACCCTCAACATAACCGTTATCCTAACCCTATCCCTAACCCTAAAGGCACTGGATTCTAACCATAACTCTAACCCTAATGTGTTCGATTCTAATCCTAATAATAAATCGTCAATCTCATCACTAACCCTATCCCTAAAGGCACTCGATTCCAACCCAAAAGGCAATCCTGACCCTTAGCCTGACCTTAAACCTCGATTCTACCAACACAAACCTTAACCCTAATCCTAACTCTACTCCTACCCCTACCCCTAAATGCAATCTAAGCCATACCCTAACCCCAACCATGACACTAAAATTGCGCCTGATTTTAACCCTAACCCTAACGCTAACCTTAACCCGAAGCCAAACCCTCGATCTTACGAAAGCTAACCCTAAACCTAACTCTAACCCTAACATTATCCTTAAATGCACTCGATTCTAACCCTCACCCTAAACATAACCGTAACCCTAAGCCTAAGCCTAACCCTAAATGCACTGGATTCTAACCATAACTCTTACTGTAATGTTCTTGATTCTAACCCTGACACTAATTCGTCAATCTCAACAGTAACCTTAAGCCTAAATGCACTCGATTCTAACCCAAAAGGCAATCCTGACCCTGAGCCTAACCCTAAACCTCGATTCTACCAACACTGACCCTAACCTTAATCCTAACCGTGCCCCAACCCCTACCGCTAAATGCACTCTAACCATACCCCTAACCCTAACACTAACCGTAACCCTAACGAATTCTAACCATAAATCTATCCCTAAATGTGCTTGATTCTAACGCTAAAACTAAATCGTCAATTACAACACTATCCCTAAGCCTAAATGCACTGGATTCTAACCCAAAAGCCATTCCTGACCCTAAGCCTAACCCTAAACCTCGATTCTACCAACACAATCCTTAACCCTAATCCTAACCCTACTCCTACCACTACCGCTAAATGCACTCTAAGCCATACCCTAACGAAAACCAGAACACTGAAAATGTGCCTGATTCTAACCCTAACCCTAAGCCTATCCCTAACCTTAAGCCTAATCCTCGATTCTACGAAAGCGAACGCTAAACCTAACTTTAACGCTAGCACTATCCTTAAATGCTCTCGATTTTAACCCTGACCCTAAACCTAACCCTAACCCTAAAACTAACCGTAAATGCACTGAATTCTAACCATAACTCTAACCCTAAATGTGCTCGATTCTAACCCTAACACTAAATCGTCAATCTCATCACTAACTCTAACCTGGAATGCACTCGATACTAACCCAAAAGGCAATCCTGACCCTAAGACTAACCCTAAACCTCGATTCTACCAACACAAACCGTAACCCTAATCCTAACCCTACTCTTACCCCTAATCCAAAATACACTCTAATAGTAAGCCTACCCCAACCCTAATACTCAAAATGCGCTTGATTCTAAACCGAACCCGAACCCTAACCCTAACCCTAACCCTCGATTCTACGAAAGCTAACCCTAAACCTAACTCTAACATTAACACGGTCCTTAAATACTCTCGATTCAAATCATGACCCTAGTAACCCTAACCCTAATCCTAACCCTAAATGCATTACATTCTAACCATAACTCTAACGCTAATGCGCTCGTTTCTAACCATAACACTAAATCGTCAATCTCAACACTAACTGTAACCCTAAATGCACTCGATTCTAACCCAAAAGGCAATCCAGACCCTTAGCCTAAGCCTGAACCTCAATTCTACCAACAAAATCCCTAACCCTAAGCCTAACCCTGCTCCTACCCTTACCCCTGAATGCCCTCTAACCCTAACCCTAACCCTTACCTTAACACTAAAAATGTCCTTGATTCTAACCCTAACCCGAACCCTAACCCTAACCCTAACCCTAACCCTAACCCTAACCCTAACCATCGATTCTAAGAAAGCTAACCATAACCTAACTCTAACCCTAACACTATCCTTAAATGCACTCGATTCTAACCCTCACCCTCAACATAACCGTTATCCTAACCCTATCCCTAACCCTAAAGGCACTGGATTCTAACCATAACTCTAACCCTAATGTGTTCGATTCTAATCCTAATAATAAATCGTCAATCTCATCACTAACCCTATCCCTAAAGGCACTCGATTCCAACCCAAAAGGCAATCCTGACCCTTAGCCTGACCTTAAACCTCGATTCTACCAACACAAACCTTAACCCTAATCCTAACTCTACTCCTACCCCTACCCCTAAATGCAATCTAAGCCATACCCTAACCCCAACCATGACACTAAAATTGCGCCTGATTTTAACCCTAACCCTAACGCTAACCTTAACCCGAAGCCAAACCCTCGATCTTACGAAAGCTAACCCTAAACCTAACTCTAACCCTAACATTATCCTTAAATGCACTCGATTCTAACCCTCACCCTAAACATAACCGTAACCCTAAGCCTAAGCCTAACCCTAAATGCACTGGATTCTAACCATAACTCTTACTGTAATGTTCTTGATTCTAACCCTGACACTAATTCGTCAATCTCAACAGTAACCTTAAGCCTAAATGCACTCGATTCTAACCCAAAAGGCAATCCTGACCCTGAGCCTAACCCTAAACCTCGATTCTACCAACACTGACCCTAACCTTAATCCTAACCGTGCCCCAACCCCTACCGCTAAATGCACTCTAACCATACCCCTAACCCTAACACTAACCGTAACCCTAACGAATTCTAACCATAAATCTATCCCTAAATGTGCTTGATTCTAACGCTAAAACTAAATCGTCAATTACAACACTATCCCTAAGCCTAAATGCACTGGATTCTAACCCAAAAGCCATTCCTGACCCTAAGCCTAACCCTAAACCTCGATTCTACCAACACAATCCTTAACCCTAATCCTAACCCTACTCCTACCACTACCGCTAAATGCACTCTAAGCCATACCCTAACGAAAACCAGAACACTGAAAATGTGCCTGATTCTAACCCTAACCCTAAGCCTATCCCTAACCTTAAGCCTAATCCTCGATTCTACAAAAGCGAACGCTAAACCTAACTTTAACGCTAGCACTATCCTTAAATGCTCTCGATTTTAACCCTGACCCTAAACCTAACCCTAACCCTAAAACTAACCGTAAATGCACTGAATTCTAACCACAACTCTAACCCTAAATGTGCTCGATTCTAACCCTAACACTAAATCGTCAATCTCATCACTAACTCTAACCTGGAATGCACTCGATACTAACCCAAAAGGCAATCCTGACCCTAAGACTAACCCTAAACCTCGATTCTACCAACACAAACCGTAACCCTAATCCTAACCCTACTCTTACCCCTAATCCAAAATACACTCTAATAGTAAGCCTACCCCAACCCTAATACTCAAAATGCGCTTGATTCTAAACCGAACCCGAACCCTAACCCTAACCCTAACCCTCGATTCTACGAAAGCTAACCCTAAACCTAACTCTAACATTAACACGGTCCTTAAATACTCTCGATTCAAATCATGACCCTAGTAACCCTAACCCTAATCCTAACCCTAAATGCATTACATTCTAACCATAACTCTAACGCTAATGCGCTCGTTTCTAACCATAACACTAAATCGTCAATCTCAACACTAACTGTAACCCTAAATGCACTCGATTCTAACCCAAAAGGCAATCCAGACCCTTAGCCTAAGCCTGAACCTCAATTCTACCAACAAAATCCCTAACCCTAAGCCTAACCCTGCTCCTACCCTTACCCCTGAATGCCCTCTAACCCTAACCCTAACCCTTACCTTAACACTAAAAATGTCCTTGATTCTAACCCTAACCCGAACCGTAACCCTAACCCTAACCCTAACCCTAACCCTAACCATCGATTCTAAGAAAGCTAACCATAACCTAACTCTAACCCTAACACTATCCTTAAATGCACTCGATTCTAACCCTCACCCTCAACATAACCGTTATCCTAACCCTATCCCTAACCCTAAAGGCACTGGATTCTAACCATAACTCTAACCCTAATGTGTTCGATTCTAATCCTAATAATAAATCGTCAATCTCATCACTAACCCTATCCCTAAAGGCACTCGATTCCAACCCAAAAGGCAATCCTGACCCTTAGCCTGACCTTAAACCTCGATTCTACCAACACAAACCTTAACCCTAATCCTAACTCTACTCCTACCCCTACCCCTAAATGCAATCTAAGCCATACCCTAACCCCAACCATGACACTAAAATTGCGCCTGATTTTAACCCTAACCCTAACGCTAACCTTAACCCGAAGCCAAACCCTCGATCTTACGAAAGCTAACCCTAAACCTAACTCTAACCCTAACATTATCCTTAAATGCACTCGATTCTAACCCTCACCCTAAACATAACCGTAACCCTAAGCCTAAGCCTAACCCTAAATGCACTGGATTCTAACCATAACTCTTACTGTAATGTTCTTGATTCTAACCCTGACACTAATTCGTCAATCTCAACAGTAACCTTAAGCCTAAATGCACTCGATTCTAACCTAAAAGGCAATCCTGACCCTGAGCCTAACCCTAAACCTCGATTCTACCAACACTGACCCTAACCTTAATCCTAACCGTGCCCCAACCACTACCGCTAAATGCACTCTAACCATACCCCTAACACTAACACTAAAAGTAACCCTAACGAATTCTAACCATAACTCTATCCCTAAATGTGCTTGATTCTAACGCTAAAACTAAATCGTCAATTTCAACACTATCCCTAAGCCTAAATGCACTGGATTCTAACCCAAAAGCCGTTCCTGACCCTAAGCCTAACCCTAAACCTCGATTCTACCAACACAAACCTTAACCCTAATCCTAACCCTACTCCTACCACTACCGTTAAATGCACTCTAAGCCATACCCTAACGAAAACCAGAACACTAAAAATGCGCCTGATTCTAACCCTAACCCTAAGCCTATCCCTAACCTCAAGCCTAACCCTCGATTCTACGAAAGCGAACGCTAAACCTAACTTTAACCCTAGCACTATCCTTAAATGCTCTCGGTTTTAACCCTGACCCTAAACCTATCCCTAACCCTAAACCTAACCCTAAATGCACTGAATTCTAACCATAACTCTAACCCTAAATGTGCTCGATTCTAACCCTAACACTAAATCGTCAATCTCATCGCTAACTCTATCCCTAAAGGCACTCGATTCCAACCCAAAAGGCAATCCTGACCCTTAGCCTAACCTAAAACCTCAATTCTACCAACACAAACCTTAACCCTAACCCTAACCCTACTCCTACCCCTACCCCTAAATGCACACTAAGCCATACCCTGACGAAAACCAGAACACTAAAAATGCGCCTGATTCTAACCCTAACCCTAACCCTAAGCCTAACCTTAAGCCTAACCCTCGATTCTACGAAAACGAACGCTAAACCTAACTCTAACCCTAGCACTATCCTTAAATGCTCTCGATATTAACCCTGACCCTAACCCTAACCCTAACCCTAACCCTAACCCTAAATGCACTGAATTCTAACCATAACTCTAACCTTAAATGTGCTCGATTCAAACCCTAACACTAAATCGTCAATTTGAACACTAACAAAAAGCCTAAATACACTCGATTCTGATCCAAAATGCAATCCTGACCCTAAGCCTAAACCTAAACCTCGATTCTAGCAACACAAACCTTAACCCTAATCCTAACCCTTCCCGTACCACTAGCCCTAAAAGCACTTTAACCCTAACCCTCACCCTAACACTAACACTAAAACTGTGCTTGATTCTAACCCTAACCCTCACCCTAAGCCTAACCCTAAGCCTAACCCTCGATTCTACGAAAGCTAACCCTAAACCTACCTCTAACCCTAGCACTATCCTTAAATGCTATCGATTCTAACCCTAACCCTAAACCTAACCCTCACATTAACCCAAACCCTAAACCTAACCCTAAATGCAGTGAATTCTAAGCATAACTCTAACCCTAAATGTGCTCGATTCTAACCCTAACACTAAATCGTCAATCTCATCACTAACTCTAACCCGGAATGCACTCAATTCTAACCCTCACCCTAAACATAACCGTAACCCTAAGCCTAAGCCTAACCCTAAATGCACTGGATTCTAACCATAACTCTTACTGTAATGTTCTTGATTCTAACCCTGACACTAATTCGTCAATCTCAACAGTAACCTTAAGCCTAAATGCACTCGATTCTAACCCAAAAGGCAATCCTGACCCTGAGCCTAACCCTAAACCTCGATTCTACCAACACTGACCCTAACCTTAATCCTAACCGTGCCCCAACCCCTACCGCTAAATGCACTCTAACCATACCCCTAACCCTAACACTAACCGTAACCCTAACGAATTCTAACCATAAATCTATCCCTAAATGTGCTTCATTCTAACGCTAAAACTAAATCGTCAATTACAACACTATCCCTAAGCCTAAATGCACTGGATTCTAACCCAAAAGCCATTCCTGACCCTAAGCCTAACCCTAAACCTCGATTCTACCAACACAATCCTTAACCCTAATCCTAACCCTACTCCTACCACTACCGCTAAATGCACTCTAAGCCATACCCTAACGAAAACCAGAACACTGAAAATGTGCCTGATTCTAACCCTAACCCTAAGCCTATCCCTAACCTTAAGCCTAACCCTCGATTCTACGAAAACGAACGCTAAACCTAACTCTAACCCTAGCACTATCCTTAAATGCTCTCGATATTAACCCTGACCCTAACCCTAACCCTAACCCTAACCCTAACCCTAAATGCACTGAATTCTAACCATAACTCTAACCTTAAATGTGCTCGATTCAAACCCTAACACTAAATCGTCAATTTGAACACTAACAAAAAGCCTAAATACACTCGATTCTGATCCAAAATGCAATCCTGACCCTAAGCCTAAACCTAAACCTCGATTCTAGCAACACAAACCTTAACCCTAATCCTAACCCTTCCCGTACCACTAGCCCTAAAAGCACTTTAACCCTAACCCTCACCCTAACACTAACACTAAAACTGTGCTTGATTCTAACCCTAACCCTCACCCTAAGCCTAACCCTAAGCCTAACCCTCGATTCTACGAAAGCTAACCCTAAACCTACCTCTAACCCTAGCACTATCCTTAAATGCTATCGATTCTAACCCTAACCCTAAACCTAACCCTCACATTAACCCAAACCCTAAACCTAACCCTAAATGCAGTGAATTCTAAGCATAACTCTAACCCTAAATGTGCTCGATTCTAACCCTAACACTAAATCGTCAATCTCATCACTAACTCTAACCCGGAATGCACTCAATTCTAACCCTCACCCTAAACATAACCGTAACCCTAAGCCTAAGCCTAACCCTAAATGCACTGGATTCTAACCATAACTCTTACTGTAATGTTCTTGATTCTAACCCTGACACTAATTCGTCAATCTCAACAGTAACCTTAAGCCTAAATGCACTCGATTCTAACCCAAAAGGCAATCCTGACCCTGAGCCTAACCCTAAACCTCGATTCTACCAACACTGACCCTAACCTTAATCCTAACCGTGCCCCAACCCCTACCGCTAAATGCACTCTAACCATACCCCTAACCCTAACACTAACCGTAACCCTAACGAATTCTAACCATAAATCTATCCCTAAATGTGCTTCATTCTAACGCTAAAACTAAATCGTCAATTACAACACTATCCCTAAGCCTAAATGCACTGGATTCTAACCCAAAAGCCATTCCTGACCCTAAGCCTAACCCTAAACCTCGATTCTACCAACACAATCCTTAACCCTAATCCTAACCCTACTCCTACCACTACCGCTAAATGCACTCTAAGCCATACCCTAACGAAAACCAGAACACTGAAAATGTGCCTGATTCTAACCCTAACCCTAAGCCTATCCCTAACCTTAAGCCTAATCCTCGATTCTACGAAAGCGAACGCTAAACCTAACTTTAACGCTAGCACTATCCTTAAATGCTCTCGATTTTAACCCTGACCCTAAACCTAACCCTAACCCTAAAACTAACCGTAAATGCACTGAATTCTAACCATAACTCTAACCCTAAATGTGCTCGATTCTAACCCTAACACTAAATCGTCAATCTCATCACTAACTCTAACCTGGAATGCACTCGATACTAACCCAAAAGGCAATCCTGACCCTAAGACTAACCCTAAACCTCGATTCTACCAACACAAACCGTAACCCTAATCCTAACCCTACTCTTACCCCTAATCCAAAATACACTCTAATAGTAAGCCTACCCCAACCCTAATACTCAAAATGCGCTTGATTCTAAACCGAACCCGAACCCTAACCCTAACCCTAACCCTCGATTCTACGAAAGCTAACCCTAAACCTAACTCTAACATTAACACGGTCCTTAAATACTCTCGATTCAAATCATGACCCTAGTAACCCTAACCCTAATCCTAACCCTAAATGCATTACATTCTAACCATAACTCTAACGCTAATGCGCTCGTTTCTAACCATAACACTAAATCGTCAATCTCAACACTAACTGTAACCCTAAATGCACTCGATTCTAACCCAAAAGGCAATCCAGACCCTTAGCCTAAGCCTGAACCTCAATTCTACCAACAAAATCCCTAACCCTAAGCCTAACCCTGCTCCTACCCTTACCCCTGAATGCCCTCTAACCCTAACCCTAACCCTTACCTTAACACTAAAAATGTCCTTGATTCTAACCCTAACCCGAACCGTAACCCTAACCCTAACCCTAACCCTAACCCTAACCATCGATTCTAAGAAAGCTAACCATAACCTAACTCTAACCCTAACACTATCCTTAAATGCACTCGATTCTAACCCTCACCCTCAACATAACCGTTATCCTAACCCTATCCCTAACCCTAAAGGCACTGGATTCTAACCATAACTCTAACCCTAATGTGTTCGATTCTAATCCTAATAATAAATCGTCAATCTCATCACTAACCCTATCCCTAAAGGCACTCGATTCCAACCCAAAAGGCAATCCTGACCCTTAGCCTGACCTTAAACCTCGATTCTACCAACACAAACCTTAACCCTAATCCTAACTCTACTCCTACCCCTACCCCTAAATGCAATCTAAGCCATACCCTAACCCCAACCATGACACTAAAATTGCGCCTGATTTTAACCCTAACCCTAACGCTAACCTTAACCCGAAGCCAAACCCTCGATCTTACGAAAGCTAACCCTAAACCTAACTCTAACCCTAACATTATCCTTAAATGCACTCGATTCTAACCCTCACCCTAAACATAACCGTAACCCTAAGCCTAAGCCTAACCCTAAATGCACTGGATTCTAACCATAACTCTTACTGTAATGTTCTTGATTCTAACCCTGACACTAATTCGTCAATCTCAACAGTAACCTTAAGCCTAAATGCACTCGATTCTAACCCAAAAGGCAATCCTGACCCTGAGCCTAACCCTAAACCTCGATTCTACCAACACTGACCCTAACCTTAATCCTAACCGTGCCCCAACCCCTACCGCTAAATGCACTCTAACCATACCCCTAACCCTAACACTAACCGTAACCCTAACGAATTCTAACCATAAATCTATCCCTAAATGTGCTTGATTCTAACGCTAAAACTAAATCGTCAATTACAACACTATCCCTAAGCCTAAATGCACTGGATTCTAACCCAAAAGCCATTCCTGACCCTAAGCCTAACCCTAAACCTCGATTCTACCAACACAATCCTTAACCCTAATCCTAACCCTACTCCTACCACTACCGCTAAATGCACTCTAAGCCATACCCTAACGAAAACCAGAACACTGAAAATGTGCCTGATTCTAACCCTAACCCTAAGCCTATCCCTAACCTTAAGCCTAATCCTCGATTCTACAAAAGCGAACGCTAAACCTAACTTTAACGCTAGCACTATCCTTAAATGCTCTCGATTTTAACCCTGACCCTAAACCTAACCCTAACCCTAAAACTAACCGTAAATGCACTGAA
The DNA here is from genome assembly GCF_028372415.1 of Notamacropus eugenii. Taxonomy (NCBI): domain Eukaryota; kingdom Metazoa; phylum Chordata; class Mammalia; order Diprotodontia; family Macropodidae; genus Notamacropus; species Notamacropus eugenii. The sequence continues at coordinate 56,656 of NW_027325162.1, read as the reverse complement.
TTCTAACCACAACTCTAACCCTAAATGTGCTCGATTCTAACCCTAACACTAAATCGTCAATCTCATCACTAACTCTAACCTGGAATGCACTCGATACTAACCCAAAAGGCAATCCTGACCCTAAGACTAACCCTAAACCTCGATTCTACCAACACAAACCGTAACCCTAATCCTAACCCTACTCTTACCCCTAATCCAAAATACACTCTAATAGTAAGCCTACCCCAACCCTAATACTCAAAATGCGCTTGATTCTAAACCGAACCCGAACCCTAACCCTAACCCTAACCCTCGATTCTACGAAAGCTAACCCTAAACCTAACTCTAACATTAACACGGTCCTTAAATACTCTCGATTCAAATCATGACCCTAGTAACCCTAACCCTAATCCTAACCCTAAATGCATTACATTCTAACCATAACTCTAACGCTAATGCACTCGTTTCTAACCATAACACTAAATCGTCAATCTCAACACTAACTGTAACCCTAAATGCACTCGATTCTAACCCAAAAGGCAATCCAGACCCTTAGCCTAAGCCTGAACCTCAATTCTACCAACAAAATCCCTAACCCTAAGCCTAACCCTGCTCCTACCCTTACCCCTGAATGCCCTCTAACCCTAACCCTAACCCTTACCTTAACACTAAAAATGTCCTTGATTCTAACCCTAACCCGAACCGTAACCCTAACCCTAGCCCTAACCCTAACCCTAACCATCGATTCTAAGAAAGCTAACCATAACCTAACTCTAACCCTAACACTATCCTTAAATGCACTCGATTCTAACCCTCACCCTCAACATAACAGTTATCCTAACCCTATCCCTAACCCTAAAGGCACTGGATTCTAACCATAACTCTAACCCTAATGTGTTCGATTCTAATCCTAATAATAAATCGTCAATCTCATCACTAACCCTATCCCTAAAGGCACTCGATTCCAACCCAAAAGGCAATCCTGACCCTTAGCCTGACCTTAAACCTCGATTCTACCAACACAAACCTTAACCCTAATCCTAACTCTACTCCTACCCCTACCCCTAAATGCAATCTAAGCCATACCCTAACCCCAACCATGACACTAAAATTGCGCCTGATTTTAACCCTAACCCTAACGCTAACCTTAACCCGAAGCCAAACCCTCGATCTTACGAAAGCTAACCCTAAACCTAACTCTAACCCTAACATTATCCTTAAATGCACTCGATTCTAACCCTCACCCTAAACATAACCGTAACCCTAAGCCTAAGCCTAACCCTAAATGCACTGGATTCTAACCATAACTCTTACTGTAATGTTCTTGATTCTAACCCTGACACTAATTCGTCAATCTCAACAGTAACCTTAAGCCTAAATGCACTCGATTCTAACCTAAAAGGCAATCCTGACCCTGAGCCTAACCCTAAACCTCGATTCTACCAACACTGACCCTAACCTTAATCCTAACCGTGCCCCAACCACTACCGCTAAATGCACTCTAACCATACCCCTAACACTAACACTAAAAGTAACCCTAACGAATTCTAACCATAACTCTATCCCTAAATGTGCTTGATTCTAACGCTAAAACTAAATCGTCAATTTCAACACTATCCCTAAGCCTAAATGCACTGGATTCTAACCCAAAAGCCGTTCCTGACCCTAAGCCTAACCCTAAACCTCGATTCTACCAACACAAACCTTAACCCTAATCCTAACCCTACTCCTACCACTACCGTTAAATGCACTCTAAGCCATACCCTAACGAAAACCAGAACACTAAAAATGCGCCTGATTCTAACCCTAACCCTAAGCCTATCCCTAACCTCAAGCCTAACCCTCGATTCTACGAAAGCGAACGCTAAACCTAACTTTAACCCTAGCACTATCCTTAAATGCTCTCGGTTTTAACCCTGACCCTAAACCTATCCCTAACCCTAAACCTAACCCTAAATGCACTGAATTCTAACCATAACTCTAACCCTAAATGTGCTCGATTCTAACCCTAACACTAAATCGTCAATCTCATCGCTAACTCTATCCCTAAAGGCACTCGATTCCAACCCAAAAGGCAATCCTGACCCTTAGCCTAACCTAAAACCTCAATTCTACCAACACAAACCTTAACCCTAACCCTAACCCTACTCCTACCCCTACCCCTAAATGCACACTAAGCCATACCCTGACGAAAACCAGAACACTAAAAATGCGCCTGATTCTAACCCTAACCCTAACCCTAAGCCTAACCTTAAGCCTAACCCTCGATTCTACGAAAACGAACGCTAAACCTAACTCTAACCCTAGCACTATCCTTAAATGCTCTCGATATTAACCCTGACCCTAACCCTAACCCTAACCCTAACCCTAACCCTAAATGCACTGAATTCTAACCATAACTCTAACCTTAAATGTGCTCGATTCAAACCCTAACACTAAATCGTCAATTTGAACACTAACAAAAAGCCTAAATACACTCGATTCTGATCCAAAATGCAATCCTGACCCTAAGCCTAAACCTAAACCTCGATTCTAGCAACACAAACCTTAACCCTAATCCTAACCCTTCCCGTACCACTAGCCCTAAAAGCACTTTAACCCTAACCCTCACCCTAACACTAACACTAAAACTGTGCTTGATTCTAACCCTAACCCTCACCCTAAGCCTAACCCTAAGCCTAACCCTCGATTCTACGAAAGCTAACCCTAAACCTACCTCTAACCCTAGCACTATCCTTAAATGCTATCGATTCTAACCCTAACCCTAAACCTAACCCTCACATTAACCCAAACCCTAAACCTAACCCTAAATGCAGTGAATTCTAAGCATAACTCTAACCCTAAATGTGCTCGATTCTAACCCTAACACTAAATCGTCAATCTCATCACTAACTCTAACCCGGAATGCACTCAATTCTAACCCTCACCCTAAACATAACCGTAACCCTAAGCCTAAGCCTAACCCTAAATGCACTGGATTCTAACCATAACTCTTACTGTAATGTTCTTGATTCTAACCCTGACACTAATTCGTCAATCTCAACAGTAACCTTAAGCCTAAATGCACTCGATTCTAACCCAAAAGGCAATCCTGACCCTGAGCCTAACCCTAAACCTCGATTCTACCAACACTGACCCTAACCTTAATCCTAACCGTGCCCCAACCCCTACCGCTAAATGCACTCTAACCATACCCCTAACCCTAACACTAACCGTAACCCTAACGAATTCTAACCATAAATCTATCCCTAAATGTGCTTGATTCTAACGCTAAAACTAAATCGTCAATTACAACACTATCCCTAAGCCTAAATGCACTGGATTCTAACCCAAAAGCCATTCCTGACCCTAAGCCTAACCCTAAACCTCGATTCTACCAACACAATCCTTAACCCTAATCCTAACCCTACTCCTACCACTACCGCTAAATGCACTCTAAGCCATACCCTAACGAAAACCAGAACACTGAAAATGTGCCTGATTCTAACCCTAACCCTAAGCCTATCCCTAACCTTAAGCCTAATCCTCGATTCTACAAAAGCGAACGCTAAACCTAACTTTAACGCTAGCACTATCCTTAAATGCTCTCGATTTTAACCCTGACCCTAAACCTAACCCTAACCCTAAAACTAACCGTAAATGCACTGAATTCTAACCATAACTCTAACCCTAAATGTGCTCGATTCTAACCCTAACACTAAATCGTCAATCTCATCACTAACTCTAACCTGGAATGCACTCGATACTAACCCAAAAGGCAATCCTGACCCTAAGACTAACCCTAAACCTCGATTCTACCAACACAAACCGTAACCCTAATCCTAACCCTACTCTTACCCCTAATCCAAAATACACTCTAATAGTAAGCCTACCCCAACCCTAATACTCAAAATGCGCTTGATTCTAAACCGAACCCGAACCCTAACCCTAACCCTAACCCTCGATTCTACGAAAGCTAACCCTAAACCTAACTCTAACATTAACACGGTCCTTAAATACTCTCGATTCAAATCATGACCCTAGTAACCCTAACCCTAATCCTAACCCTAAATGCATTACATTCTAACCATAACTCTAACGCTAATGCGCTCGTTTCTAACCATAACACTAAATCGTCAATCTCAACACTAACTGTAACCCTAAATGCACTCGATTCTAACCCAAAAGGCAATCCAGACCCTTAGCCTAAGCCTGAACCTCAATTCTACCAACAAAATCCCTAACCCTAAGCCTAACCCTGCTCCTACCCTTACCCCTGAATGCCCTCTAACCCTAACCCTAACCCTTACCTTAACACTAAAAATGTCCTTGATTCTAACATTAACCCGAACCGTAACCCTAACCCTAACCCTAACCCTAACCCTAACCATCGATTCTAAGAAAGCTAACCATAACCTAACTCTAACCCTAACACTATCCTTAAATGCACTCGATTCTAACCCTCACCCTCAACATAACAGTTATCCTAACCCTATCCCTAACCCTAAAGGCACTGGATTCTAACCATAACTCTAACCCTAATGTGTTCGATTCTAATCCTAATAATAAATCGTCAATCTCATCACTAACCCTATCCCTAAAGGCACTCGATTCCAACCCAAAAGGCAATCCTGACCCTTAGCCTGACCTTAAACCTCGATTCTACCAACACAAACCTTAACCCTAATCCTAACTCTACTCCTACCCCTACCCCTAAATGCAATCTAAGCCATACCCTAACCCCAACCATGACACTAAAATTGCGCCTGATTTTAACCCTAACCCTAACGCTAACCTTAACCCGAAGCCAAACCCTCGATCTTACGAAAGCTAACCCTAAACCTAACTCTAACCCTAACATTATCCTTAAATGCACTCGATTCTAACCCTCACCCTAAACATAACCGTAACCCTAAGCCTAAGCCTAACCCTAAATGCACTGGATTCTAACCATAACTCTTACTGTAATGTTCTTGATTCTAACCCTGACACTAATTCGTCAATCTCAACAGTAACCTTAAGCCTAAATGCACTCGATTCTAACCTAAAAGGCAATCCTGACCCTGAGCCTAACCCTAAACCTCGATTCTACCAACACTGACCCTAACCTTAATCCTAACCGTGCCCCAACCACTACCGCTAAATGCACTCTAACCATACCCCTAACACTAACACTAAAAGTAACCCTAACGAATTCTAACCATAACTCTATCCCTAAATGTGCTTGATTCTAACGCTAAAACTAAATCGTCAATTTCAACACTATCCCTAAGCCTAAATGCACTGGATTCTAACCCAAAAGCCGTTCCTGACCCTAAGCCTAACCCTAAACCTCGATTCTACCAACACAAACCTTAACCCTAATCCTAACCCTACTCCTACCACTACCGTTAAATGCACTCTAAGCCATACCCTAACGAAAACCAGAACACTAAAAATGCGCCTGATTCTAACCCTAACCCTAAGCCTATCCCTAACCTCAAGCCTAACCCTCGATTCTACGAAAGCGAACGCTAAACCTAACTTTAACCCTAGCACTATCCTTAAATGCTCTCGGTTTTAACCCTGACCCTAAACCTATCCCTAACCCTAAACCTAACCCTAAATGCACTGAATTCTAACCATAACTCTAACCCTAAATGTGCTCGATTCTAACCCTAACACTAAATCGTCAATCTCATCGCTAACTCTATCCCTAAAGGCACTCGATTCCAACCCAAAAGGCAATCCTGACCCTTAGCCTAACCTAAAACCTCAATTCTACCAACACAAACCTTAACCCTAACCCTAACCCTACTCCTACCCCTACCCCTAAATGCACACTAAGCCATACCCTGACGAAAACCAGAACACTAAAAATGCGCCTGATTCTAACCCTAACCCTAACCCTAAGCCTAACCTTAAGCCTAACCCTCGATTCTACGAAAACGAACGCTAAACCTAACTCTAACCCTAGCACTATCCTTAAATGCTCTCGATATTAACCCTGACCCTAACCCTAACCCTAACCCTAACCCTAACCCTAAATGCACTGAATTCTAACCATAACTCTAACCTTAAATGTGCTCGATTCAAACCCTAACACTAAATCGTCAATTTGAACACTAACAAAAAGCCTAAATACACTCGATTCTGATCCAAAATGCAATCCTGACCCTAAGCCTAAACCTAAACCTCGATTCTAGCAACACAAACCTTAACCCTAATCCTAACCCTTCCCGTACCACTAGCCCTAAAAGCACTTTAACCCTAACCCTCACCCTAACACTAACACTAAAACTGTGCTTGATTCTAACCCTAACCCTCACCCTAAGCCTAACCCTAAGCCTAACCCTCGATTCTACGAAAGCTAACCCTAAACCTACCTCTAACCCTAGCACTATCCTTAAATGCTATCGATTCTAACCCTAACCCTAAACCTAACCCTCACATTAACCCAAACCCTAAACCTAACCCTGAATGCAGTGAATTCTAAGCATAACTCTAACCCTAAATGTGCTCGATTCTAACCCTAACACTAAATCGTCAATCTCATCACTAACTCTAACCCGGAATGCACTCAATTCTAACCCTCACCCTAAACATAACCGTAACCCTAAGCCTAAGCCTAACCCTAAATGCACTGGATTCTAACCATAACTCTTACTGTAATGTTCTTGATTCTAACCCTGACACTAATTCGTCAATCTCAACAGTAACCTTAAGCCTAAATGCACTCGATTCTAACCCAAAAGGCAATCCTGACCCTGAGCCTAACCCTAAACCTCGATTCTACCAACACTGACCCTAACCTTAATCCTAACCGTGCCCCAACCCCTACCGCTAAATGCACTCTAACCATACCCCTAACCCTAACACTAACCGTAACCCTAACGAATTCTAACCATAAATCTATCCCTAAATGTGCTTGATTCTAACGCTAAAACTAAATCGTCAATTACAACACTATCCCTAAGCCTAAATGCACTGGATTCTAACCCAAAAGCCATTCCTGACCCTAAGCCTAACCCTAAACCTCGATTCTACCAACACAATCCTTAACCCTAATCCTAACCCTACTCCTACCACTACCGCTAAATGCACTCTAAGCCATACCCTAACGAAAACCAGAACACTGAAAATGTGCCTGATTCTAACCCTAACCCTAAGCCTATCCCTAACCTTAAGCCTAATCCTCGATTCTACAAAAGCGAACGCTAAACCTAACTTTAACGCTAGCACTATCCTTAAATGCTCTCGATTTTAACCCTGACCCTAAACCTAACCCTAACCCTAAAACTAACCGTAAATGCACTGAATTCTAACCATAACTCTAACCCTAAATGTGCTCGATTCTAACCCTAACACTAAATCGTCAATTTCATCACTAACTCTAACCTGGAATGCACTCGATACTAACCCAAAATGCAATCCTGACCCTAAGCCTAAACCTAAACCTCGATTCTAGCAACACAAACCTTAACCCTAATCCTAACCCTTCCCGTACCACTAGCCCTAAAAGCACTTTAACCCTAACCCTCACCCTGACACTAACACTAAAACTGTGCTTGATTCTAACCCTAACCCTCACCCTAAGCCTAACCCTAAGCCTAACCCTCGATTCTACGAAAGCTAACCCTAAACTACCTCTAACCCTAGCACTATCCTTAAATGCTATCGATTCTAACCCTAACCCTAAACCTAACCCTCACATTAACCCAAACCCTAAACCTAACCCTAAATGCAGTGAATTCTAAGCATAACTCTAACCCTAAATGTGCTCGATTCTAACCCTAACACTAAATCGTCAATCTCATCACTAACTCTAACCCGGAATGCACTCAATTCTAACCCTCACCCTAAACATAACCGTAACCCTAAGCCTAAGCCTAACCCTAAATGCACTGGATTCTAACCATAACTCTTACTGTAATGTTCTTGATTCTAACCCTGACACTAATTCGTCAATCTCAACAGTAACCTTAAGCCTAAATGCACTCGATTCTAACCCAAAAGGCAATCCTGACCCTGAGCCTAACCCTAAACCTCGATTCTACCAACACTGACCCTAACCTTAATCCTAACCGTGCCCCAATCCCTACCGCTAAATGCACTCTAACCATACCCCTAACCCTAACACTAACCGTAACCCTAACGAATTCTAACCATAAATCTATCCCTAAATGTGCTTGATTCTAACGCTAAAACTAAATCGTCAATTACAACACTATCCCTAAGCCTAAATGCACTGGATTCTAACCCAAAAGCCATTCCTGACCCTAAGCCTAACCCTAAACCTCGATTCTACCAACACAATCCTTAACCCTAATCCTAACCCTACTCCTACCACTACCGTTAAATGCACTCTAAGCCATACCCTAACGAAAACCAGAACACTAAAAATGCGCCTGATTCTAACCCTAACCCTAAGCCTATCCCTAACCTCAAGCCTAACCCTCGATTCTACGAAAGCGAACGCTAAACCTAACTTTAACCCTAGCACTATCCTTAAATGCTCTCGGTTTTAACCCTGACCCTAAACCTATCCCTAACCCTAAACCTAACCCTAAATGCACTGAATTCTAACCATAACTCTAACCCTAAATGTGCTCGATTCTAACCCTAACACTAAATCGTCAATCTCATCGCTAACTCTATCCCTAAAGGCACTCGATTCCAACCCAAAAGGCAATCCTGACCCTTAGCCTAACCTAAAACCTCAATTCTACCAACACAAACCTTAACCCTAACCCTAACCCTACTCCTACCCCTACCCCTAAATGCACACTAAGCCATACCCTGACGAAAACCAGAACACTAAAAATGCGCCTGATTCTAACCCTAACCCTAACCCTAAGCCGAACCTTAAGCCTAACCCTCGATTCTACGAAAACGAACGCTAAACCTAACTCTAACCCTAGCACTATCCTTAAATGCTCTCGATATTAACCCTGACCCTAACCCTAACCCTAACCCTAACCCTAAATGCACTGAATTCTAACCATAACTCTAACCTTAAATGTGCTCAATTCAAACCCTAACACTAAATCGTCAATTTGAACACTAACAAAAAGCCTAAATACACTCGATTCTGATCCAAAATGCAATCCTGACCCTAAGCCTAAACCTAAACCTCGATTCTAGCAACACAAACCTTAACCCTAATCCTAACCCTTCCCGTACCACTAGCCCTAAAAGCACTTTAACCCTAACCCTCACCCTAACACTAACACTAAAACTGTGCTTGATTCTAACCCTAACCCTCACCCTAAGCCTAACCCTAAGCCTAACCCTCGATTCTACGAAAGCTAACCCTAAACCTACCTCTAACCCTAGCACTATCCTTAAATGCTATCGATTCTAACCCTAACCCTAAACCTAACCCTCACATTAACCCAAACCCTAAACCTAACCCTAAATGCAGTGAATTCTAAGCATAACTCTAACCCTAAATGTGCTCGATTCTAACCCTAACACTAAATCGTCAATCTCATCACTAACTCTAACCCGGAATGCACTCAATTCTAACCCTCACCCTAAACATAACCGTAACCCTAAGCCTAAGCCTAACCCTAAATGCACTGGATTCTAACCATAACTCTTACTGTAATGTTCTTGATTCTAACCCTGACACTAATTCGTCAATCTCAACAGTAACCTTAAGCCTAAATGCACTCGATTCTAACCCAAAAGGCAATCCTGACCCTGAGCCTAACCCTAAACCTCGATTCTACCAACACTGACCCTAACCTTAATCCTAACCGTGCCCCAATCCCTACCGCTAAATGCACTCTAACCATACCCCTAACCCTAACACTAACCGTAACCCTAACGAATTCTAACCATAAATCTATCCCTAAATGTGCTTGATTCTAACGCTAAAACTAAATCGTCAATTACAACACTATCCCTAAGCCTAAATGCACTGGATTCTAACCCAAAAGCCATTCCTGACCCTAAGCCTAACCCTAAACCTCGATTCTACCAACACAATCCTTAACCCTAATCCTAACCCTACTCCTACCACTACCGCTAAATGCACTCTAAGCCATACCCTAACGAAAACCAGAACACTGAAAATGTGCCTGATTCTAACCCTAACCCTAAGCCTATCCCTAACCTTAAGCCTAATCCTCGATTCTACAAAAGCGAACGCTAAACCTAACTTTAACGCTAGCACTATCCTTAAATGCTCTCGATTTTAACCCTGACCCTAAACCTAACCCTAACCCTAAAACTAACCGTAAATGCACTGAATTCTAACCATAACTCTAACCCTAAATGTGCTCGATTCTAACCCTAACACTAAATCGTCAATCTCATCACTAACTCTAACCTGGAATGCACTCGATACTAACCCAAAAGGCAATCCTGACCCTAAGACTAACCCTAAACCTCGATTCTACCAACACAAACCGTAACCCTAATCCTAACCCTACTCTTACCCCTAATCCAAAATACACTCTAATAGTAAGCCTACCCCAACCCTAATACTCAAAATGCGCTTGATTCTAAACCGAACCCGAACCCTAACCCTAACCCTAACCCTCGATTCTACGAAAGCTAACCCTAAACCTAACTCTAACATTAACACGGTCCTTAAATACTCTCGATTCAAATCATGACCCTAGTAACCCTAACCCTAATCCTAACCCTAAATGCATTACATTCTAACCATAACTCTAACGCTAATGCGCTCGTTTCTAACCATAACACTAAATCGTCAATCTCAACACTAACTGTAACCCTAAATGCACTCGATTCTAACCCAAAAGGCAATCCAGACCCTTAGCCTAAGCCTGAACCTCAATTCTACCAACAAAATCCCTAACCCTAAGCCTAACCCTGCTCCTACCCTTACCCCTGAATGCCCTCTAACCCTAACCCTAACCCTTACCTTAACACTAAAAATGTCCTTGATTCTAACCCTAACCCGAACCGTAACCCTAACCCTAACCCTAACCCTAACCCTAACCATCGATTCTAAGAAAGCTAACCATAACCTAACTCTAACCCTAACACTATCCTTAAATGCACTCGATTCTAACCCTCACCCTCAACATAACCGTTATCCTAACCCTATCCCTAACCCTAAAGGCACTGGATTCTAACCATAACTCTAACCCTAATGTGTTCGATTCTAATCCTAATAATAAATCGTCAATCTCATCACTAACCCTATCCCTAAAGGCACTCGATTCCAACCCAAAAGGCAATCCTGACCCTTAGCCTGACCTTAAACCTCGATTCTACCAACACAAACCTTAACCCTAATCCTAACTCTACTCCTACCCCTACCCCTAAATGCAATCTAAGCCATACCCTAACCCCAACCATGACACTAAAATTGCGCCTGATTTTAACCCTAACCCTAACGCTAACCTTAACCCGAAGCCAAACCCTCGATTCTACGAAAGCTAACCCTAAACCTAACTCTAACCCTAACATTATCCTTAAATGCACTCGATTCTAACCCTCACCCTAAACATAACCGTAACCCTAAGCCTAAGCCTAACCCTAAATGCACTGGATTCTAACCATAACTCTTACTGTAATGTTCTTGATTCTAACCCTGACACTAATTCGTCAATCTCAACAGTAACCTTAAGCCTAAATGCACTCGATTCTAACCTAAAAGGCAATCCTGACCCTGAGCCTAACCCTAAACCTCGATTCTACCAACACTGACCCTAACCTTAATCCTAACCGTGCCCCAACCACTACCGCTAAATGCACTCTAACCATACCCCTAACACTAACACTAAAAGTAACCCTAACGAATTCTAACCATAACTCTATCCCTAAATGTGCTTGATTCTAACGCTAAAACTAAATCGTCAATTTCAACACTATCCCTAAGCCTAAATGCACTGGATTCTAACCCAAAAGCCGTTCCTGACCCTAAGCCTAACCCTAAACCTCGATTCTACCAACACAAACCTTAACCCTAATCCTAACCCTACTCCTACCACTACCGTTAAATGCACTCTAAGCCATACCCTAACGAAAACCAGAACACTAAAAATGCGCCTGATTCTAACCCTAACCCTAAGCCTATCCCTAACCTCAAGCCTAACCCTCGATTCTACGAAAGCGAACGCTAAACCTAACTTTAACCCTAGCACTATCCTTAAATGCTCTCGGTTTTAACCCTGACCCTAAACCTATCCCTAACCCTAAACCTAACCCTAAATGCACTGAATTCTAACCATAACTCTAACCCTAAATGTGCTCGATTCTAACCCTAACACTAAATCGTCAATCTCATCGCTAACTCTATCCCTAAAGGCACTCGATTCCAACCCAAAAGGCAATCCTGACCCTTAGCCTAACCTAAAACCTCAATTCTACCAACACAAACCTTAACCCTAACCCTAACCCTACTCCTACCCCTACCCCTAAATGCACACTAAGCCATACCCTGACGAAAACCAGAACACTAAAAATGCGCCTGATTCTAACCCTAACCCTAACCCTAAGCCTAACCTTAAGCCTAACCCTCGATTCTACGAAAACGAACGCTAAACCTAACTCTAACCCTAGCACTATTCTTAAATGCTCTCGATATTAACCCTGACCCTAACCCTAACCCTAACCCTAACCCTAACCCTAAATGCACTGAATTCTAACCATAACTCTAACCTTAAATGTGCTCGATTCAAACCCTAACACTAAATCGTCAATTTGAACACTAACAAAAAGCCTAAATACACTCGATTCTGATCCAAAATGCAATCCTGACCCTAAGCCTAAACCTAAACCTCGATTCTAGCAACACAAACCTTAACCCTAATCCTAACCCTTCCCGTACCACTAGCCCTAAAAGCACTTTAACCCTAACCCTCACCCTAACACTAACACTAAAACTGTGCTTGATTCTAACCCTAACCCTCACCCTAAGCCTAACCCTAAGCCTAACCCTCGATTCTACGAAAGCTAACCCTAAACCTACCTCTAACCCTAGCACTATCCTTAAATGCTATCGATTCTAACCCTAACCCTAAACCTAACCCTCACATTAACCCAAACCCTAAACCTAACCCTAAATGCAGTGAATTCTAAGCATAACTCTAACCCTAAAGGTGCTCGATTCTAACCCTAACACTAAATCGTCAATCTCATCACTAACTCTAACCCGGAATGCACTCAATTCTAACCCTCACCCTAAACATAACCGTAACCCTAAGCCTAAGCCTAACCCTAAATGCACTGGATTCTAACCATAACTCTTACTGTAATGTTCTTGATTCTAACCCTGACACTAATTCGTCAATCTCAACAGTAACCTTAAGCCTAAATGCACTCGATTCTAACCCAAAAGGCAATCCTGACCCTGAGCCTAACCCTAAACCTCGATTCTACCAACACTGACCCTAACCTTAATCCTAACCGTGCCCCAATCCCTACCGCTAAATGCACTCTAACCATACCCCTAACCCTAACACTAACCGTAACCCTAACGAATTCTAACCATAAATCTATCCCTAAATGTGCTTGATTCTAACGCTAAAACTAAATCGTCAATTACAACACTATCCCTAAGCCTAAATGCACTGGATTCTAACCCAAAAGCCATTCCTGACCCTAAGCCTAACCCTAAACCTCGATTCTACCAACACAATCCTTAACCCTAATCCTAACCCTACTCCTACCACTACCGCTAAATGCACTCTAAGCCATACCCTAACGAAAACCAGAACACTGAAAATGTGCCTGATTCTAACCCTAACCCTAAGCCTATCCCTAACCTTAAGCCTAATCCTCGATTCTACAAAAGCGAACGCTAAACCTAACTTTAACGCTAGCACTATCCTTAAATGCTCTCGATTTTAACCCTGACCCTAAACCTAACCCTAACCCTAAAACTAACCGTAAATGCACTGAATTCTAACCATAACTCTAACCCTAAATGTGCTCGATTCTAACCCTAACACTAAATCGTCAATCTCATCACTAACTCTAACCTGGAATGCACTCGATACTAACCCAAAAGGCAATCCTGACCCTAAGACTAACCCTAAACCTCGATTCTACCAACACAAACCGTAACCCTAATCCTAACCCTACTCTTACCCCTAATCCAAAATACACTCTAATAGTAAGCCTACCCCAACCCTAATACTCAAAATGCGCTTGATTCTAAACCGAACCCGAACCCTAACCCTAACCCTAACCCTCGATTCTACGAAAGCTAACCCTAAACCTAACTCTAACATTAACACGGTCCTTAAATACTCTCGATTCAAATCATGACCCTAGTAACCCTAACCCTAATCCTAACCCTAAATGCATTACATTCTAACCATAACTCTAACGCTAATGCGCTCGTTTCTAACCATAACACTAAATCGTCAATCTCAACACTAACTGTAACCCTAAATGCACTCGATTCTAACCCAAAAGGCAATCCAGACCCTTAGCCTAAGCCTGAACCTCAATTCTACCAACAAAATCCCTAACCCTAAGCCTAACCCTGCTCCTACCCTTACCCCTGAATGCCCTCTAACCCTAACCCTAACCCTTACCTTAACACTAAAAATGTCCTTGATTCTAACCCTAACCCGAACCCTAACCCTAACCCTAACCCTAACCCTAACCCTAACCCTAACCATCGATTCTAAGAAAGCTAACCATAACCTAACTCTAACCCTAACACTATCCTTAAATGCACTCGATTCTAACCCTCACCCTCAACATAACCGTTATCCTAACCCTATCCCTAACCCTAAAGGCACTGGATTCTAACCATAACTCTAACCCTAATGTGTTCGATTCTAATCCTAATAATAAATCGTCAATCTCATCACTAACCCTATCCCTAAAGGCACTCGATTCCAACCCAAAAGGCAATCCTGACCCTTAGCCTGACCTTAAACCTCGATTCTACCAACACAAACCTTAACCCTAATCCTAACTCTACTCCTACCCCTACCCCTAAATGCAATCTAAGCCATACCCTAACCCCAACCATGACACTAAAATTGGGCCTGATTTTAACCCTAACCCTAACGCTAACCTTAACCCGAAGCCAAACCCTCGATTCTACGAAAGCTAACCCTAAACCTAACTCTAACCCTAACATTATCCTTAAATGCACTCGATTCTAACCCTCACCCTAAACATAACCGTAACCCTAAGCCTAAGCCTAACCCTAAATGCACTGGATTCTAACCATAACTCTTACTGTAATGTTCTTGATTCTAACCCTGACACTAATTCGTCAATCTCAACAGTAACCTTAAGCCTAAATGCACTCGATTCTAACCTAAAAGGCAATCCTGACCCTGAGCCTAACCCTAAACCTCGATTCTACCAACACTGACCCTAACCTTAATCCTAACCGTGCCCCAACCACTACCGCTAAATGCACTCTAACCATACCCCTAACACTAACACTAAAAGTAACCCTAACGAATTCTAACCATAACTCTATCCCTAAATGTGCTTGATTCTAACGCTAAAACTAAATCGTCAATTTCAACACTATCCCTAAGCCTAAATGCACTGGATTCTAACCCAAAAGCCGTTCCTGACCCTAAGCCTAACCCTAAACCTCGATTCTACCAACACAAACTTTAACCCTAATCCTAACCCTACTCCTACCACTACCGTTAAATGCACTCTAAGCCATACCCTAACGAAAACCAGAACACTAAAAATGCGCCTGATTCTAACCCTAACCCTAAGCCTATCCCTAACCTCAAGCCTAACCCTCGATTCTACGAAAGCGAACGCTAAACCTAACTTTAACCCTAGCACTATCCTTAAATGCTCTCGGTTTTAACCCTGACCCTAAACCTATCCCTAACCCTAAACCTAACCCTAAATGCACTGAATTCTAACCATAACTCTAACCCTAAATGTGCTCGATTCTAACCCTAACACTAAATCGTCAATCTCATCGCTAACTCTATCCCTAAAGGCACTCGATTCCAACCCAAAAGGCAATCCTGACCCTTAGCCTAACCTAAAACCTCAATTCTACCAACACAAACCTTAACCCTAACCCTAACCCTACTCCTACCCCTACCCCTAAATGCACACTAAGCCATACCCTGACGAAAACCAGAACACTAAAAATGCGCCTGATTCTAACCCTAACCCTAACCCTAAGCCTAACCTTAAGCCTAACCCTCGATTCTACGAAAACGAACGCTAAACCTAACTCTAACCCTAGCACTATCCTTAAATGCTCTCGATATTAACCCTGACCCTAACCCTAACCCTAACCCTAACCCTAACCCTAAATGCACTGAATTCTAACCATAACTCTAACCTTAAATGTGCTCGATTCAAACCCTAACACTAAATCGTCAATTTGAACACTAACAAAAAGCCTAAATACACTCGATTCTGATCCAAAATGCAATCCTGACCCTAAGCCTAAACCTAAACCTCGATTCTAGCAACACAAACCTTAACCCTAATCCTAACCCTTCCCGTACCACTAGCCCTAAAAGCACTTTAACCCTAACCCTCACCCTAACACTAACACTAAAACTGTGCTTGATTCTAACCCTAACCCTCACCCTAAGCCTAACCCTAAGCCTAACCCTCGATTCTACGAAAGCTAACCCTAAACCTACCTCTAACCCTAGCACTATCCTTAAATGCTATCGATTCTAACCCTAACCCTAAACCTAACCCTCACATTAACCCAAACCCTAAACCTAACCCTAAATGCAGTGAATTCTAAGCATAACTCTAACCCTAAATGTGCTCGATTCTAACCCTAACACTAAATCGTCAATCTCATCACTAACTCTAACCCGGAATGCACTCAATTCTAACCCTCACCCTAAACATAACCGTAACCCTAAGCCTAAGCCTAACCCTAAATGCACTGGATTCTAACCATAACTCTTACTGTAATGTTCTTGATTCTAACCCTGACACTAATTCGTCAATCTCAACAGTAACCTTAAGCCTAAATGCACTCGATTCTAACCCAAAAGGCAATCCTGACCCTGAGCCTAACCCTAAACCTCGATTCTACCAACACTGACCCTAACCTTAATCCTAACCGTGCCCCAATCCCTACCGCTAAATGCACTCTAACCATACCCCTAACCCTAACACTAACCGTAACCCTAACGAATTCTAACCATAAATCTATCCCTAAATGTGCTTGATTCTAACGCTAAAACTAAATCGTCAATTACAACACTATCCCTAAGCCTAAATGCACTGGATTCTAACCCAAAAGCCATTCCTGACCCTAAGCCTAACCCTAAACCTCGATTCTACCAACACAATCCTTAACCCTAATCCTAACCCTACTCCTACCACTACCGCTAAATGCACTCTAAGCCATACCCTAACGAAAACCAGAACACTGAAAATGTGCCTGATTCTAACCCTAACCCTAAGCCTATCCCTAACCTTAAGCCTAATCCTCGATTCTACAAAAGCGAACGCTAAACCTAACTTTAACGCTAGCACTATCCTTAAATGCTCTCGATTTTAACCCTGACCCTAAACCTAACCCTAACCCTAAAACTAACCGTAAATGCACTGAATTCTAACCATAACTCTAACCCTAAATGTGCTCGATTCTAACCCTAACACTAAATCGTCAATCTCATCACTAACTCTAACCTGGAATGCACTCGATACTAACCCAAAAGGCAATCCTGACCCTAAGACTAACCCTAAACCTCGATTCTACCAACACAAACCGTAACCCTAATCCTAACCCTACTCTTACCCCTAATCCAAAATACACTCTAATAGTAAGCCTACCCCAACCCTAATACTCAAAATGCGCTTGATTCTAAACCGAACCCGAACCCTAACCCTAACCCTAACCCTCGATTCTACGAAAGCTAACCCTAAACCTAACTCTAACATTAACACGGTCCTTAAATACTCTCGATTCAAATCATGACCCTAGTAACCCTAACCCTAATCCTAACCCTAAATGCATTACATTCTAACCATAACTCTAACGCTAATGCGCTCGTTTCTAACCATAACACTAAATCGTCAATCTCAACACTAACTGTAACCCTAAATGCACTCGATTCTAACCCAAAAGGCAATCCAGACCCTTAGCCTAAGCCTGAACCTCAATTCTACCAACAAAATCCCTAACCCTAAGCCTAACCCTGCTCCTACCCTTACCCCTGAATGCCCTCTAACCCTAACCCTAACCCTTACCTTAACACTAAAAATGTCCTTGATTATAACCCTAACCCGAACCCTAACCCTAACCCTAACCCTAACCATCGATTCTAAGAAAGCTAACCATAACCTAACTCTAACCCTAACACTATCCTTAAATGCACTCGATTCTAACCCTCACCCTCAACATAACCGTTATCCTAACCCTATCCCTAACCCTAAAGGCACTGGATTCTAACCATAACTCTAACCCTAATGTGTTCGATTCTAACCCTAACACTAAATCGTCAATCTCATCGCTAACTCTATCCCTAAAGGCACTCGATTCCAACCCAAAAGGCAATCCTGACCCTTAGCCTAACCTAAAACCTCAATTCTACCAACACAAACCTTAACCCTAACCCTAACCCTACTCCTACCCCTACCCCTAAATGCACACTAAGCCATACCCTGACGAAAACCAGAACACTAAAAATGCGCCTGATTCTAACCCTAACCCTAACCCTAAGCCTAACCTTAAGCCTAACCCTCGATTCTACGAAAACGAACGCTAAACCTAACTCTAACCCTAGCACTATCCTTAAATGCTCTCTATATTAACCCTGACCCTAACCCTAACCCTAACCCTAACCCTAACCCTAAATGCACTGAATTCTAACCATAACTCTAACCTTAAATGTGCTCGATTCAAACCCTAACACTAAATCGTCAATTTGAACACTAACAAAAAGCCTAAATACACTCGATTCTGATCCAAAATGCAATCCTGACCCTAAGCCTAAACCTAAACCTCGATTCTAGCAACACAAACCTTAACCCTAATCCTAACCCTTCCCGTACCACTAGCCCTAAAAGCACTTTAACCCTAACCCTCACCCTAACACTAACACTAAAACTGTGCTTGATTCTAACCCTAACCCTCACCCTAAGCCTAACCCTAAGCCTAACCCTCGATTCTACGAAAGCTAACCCTAAACCTACCTCTAACCCTAGCACTATCCTTAAATGCTATCGATTCTAACCCTAACCCTAAACCTAACCCTCACATTAACCCAAACCCTAAACCTAACCCTAAATGCAGTGAATTCTAAGCATAACTCTAACCCTAAATGTGCTCGATTCTAACCCTAACACTAAATCGTCAATCTCATCACTAACTCTAACCCGGAATGCACTCAATTCTAACCCTCACCCTAAACATAACCGTAACCCTAAGCCTAAGCCTAACCCTAAATGCACTGGATTCTAACCATAACTCTTACTGTAATGTTCTTGATTCTAACCCTGACACTAATTCGTCAATCTCAACAGTAACCTTAAGCCTAAATGCACTCGATTCTAACCCAAAAGGCAATCCTGACCCTGAGCCTAACCCTAAACCTCGATTCTACCAACACTGACCCTAACCTTAATCCTAACCGTGCCCCAATCCCTACCGCTAAATGCACTCTAACCATACCCCTAACCCTAACACTAACCGTAACCCTAACGAATTCTAACCATAAATCTATCCCTAAATGTGCTTGATTCTAACGCTAAAACTAAATCGTCAATTACAACACTATCCCTAAGCCTAAATGCACTGGATTCTAACCCAAAAGCCATTCCTGACCCTAAGCCTAACCCTAAACCTCGATTCTACCAACACAATCCTTAACCCTAATCCTAACCCTACTCCTACCACTACCGCTAAATGCACTCTAAGCCATACCCTAACGAAAACCAGAACACTGAAAATGTGCCTGATTCTAACCCTAACCCTAAGCCTATCCCTAACCTTAAGCCTAATCCTCGATTCTACGAAAGCGAACGCTAAACCTAACTTTAACGCTAGCACTATCCTTAAATGCTCTCGATTTTAACCCTGACCCTAAACCTAACCCTAACCCTAAAACTAACCGTAAATGCACTGAATTCTAACCATAACTCTAACCCTAAATGTGCTCGATTCTAACCCTAACACTAAATCGTCAATCTCATCACTAACTCTAACCTGGAATGCACTCGATACTAACCCAAAAGGCAATCCTGACCCTAAGACTAACCCTAAACCTCGATTCTACCAACACAAACCGTAACCCTAATCCTAACCCTACTCTTACCCCTAATCCAAAATACACTCTAATAGTAAGCCTACCCCAACCCTAATACTCAAAATGCGCTTGATTCTAAACCGAACCCGAACCCTAACCCTAACCCTAACCCTCGATTCTACGAAAGCTAACCCTAAACCTAACTCTAACATTAACACGGTCCTTAAATACTCTCGATTCAAATCATGACCCTAGTAACCCTAACCCTAATCCTAACCCTAAATGCATTACATTCTAACCATAACTCTAACGCTAATGCGCTCGTTTCTAACCATAACACTAAATCGTCAATCTCAACACTAACTGTAACCCTAAATGCACTCGATTCTAACCCAAAAGGCAATCCAGACCCTTAGCCTAAGCCTGAACCTCAATTCTACCAACAAAATCCCTAACCCTAAGCCTAACCCTGCTCCTACCCTTACCCCTGAATGCCCTCTAACCCTAACCCTAACCCTTACCTTAACACTAAAAATGTCCTTGATTATAACCCTAACCCGAACCGTAACCCTAACCCTAACCCTAACCCTAACCCTAACCATCGATTCTAAGAAAGCTAACCATAACCTAACTCTAACCCTAACACTATCCTTAAATGCACTCGATTCTAACCCTCACCCTCAACATAACCGTTATCCTAACCCTATCCCTAACCCTAAAGGCACTGGATTCTAACCATAACTCTAACCCTAATGTGTTCGATTCTAATCCTAATAATAAATCGTCAATCTCATCACTAACCCTATCCCTAAAGGCACTCGATTCCAACCCAAAAGGCAATCCTGACCCTTAGCCTGACCTTAAACCTCGATTCTACCAACACAAACCTTAACCCTAATCCTAACTCTACTCCTACCCCTACCCCTAAATGCAATCTAAGCCATACCCTAACCCCAACCATGACACTAAAATTGCGCCTGATTTTAACCCTAACCCTAACGCTAACCTTAACCCGAAGCCAAACCCTCGATTCTACGAAAGCTAACCCTAAACCTAACTCTAACCCTAACATTATCCTTAAATGCACTCGATTCTAACCCTCACCCTAAACATAACCGTAACCCTAAGCCTAAGCCTAACCCTAAATGCACTGGATTCTAACCATAACTCTTACTGTAATGTTCTTGATTCTAACCCTGACACTAATTCGTCAATCTCAACAGTAACCTTAAGCCTAAATGCACTCGATTCTAACCTAAAAGGCAATCCTGACCCTGAGCCTAACCCTAAACCTCGATTCTACCAACACTGACCCTAACCTTAATCCTAACCGTGCCCCAACCACTACCGCTAAATGCACTCTAACCATACCCCTAACACTAACACTAAAAGTAACCCTAACGAATTCTAACCATAACTCTATCCCTAAATGTGCTTGATTCTAACGCTAAAACTAAATCGTCAATTTCAACACTATCCCTAAGCCTAAATGCACTGGATTCTAACCCAAAAGCCGTTCCTGACCCTAAGCCTAACCCTAAACCTCGATTCTACCAACACAAACCTTAACCCTAATCCTAACCCTACTCCTACCACTACCGTTAAATGCACTCTAAGCCATACCCTAACGAAAACCAGAACACTAAAAATGCGCCTGATTCTAACCCTAACCCTAAGCCTAAGCCTAACCTTAAGCCTAACCCTCGATTCTACGAAAACGAACGCTAAACCTAACTCTAACCCTAGCACTATCCTTAAATGCTCTCGATATTAACCCTGACCCTAACCCTAACCCTAACCCTAACCCTAACCCTAAATGCACTGAATTCTAACCATAACTCTAACCTTAAATGTGCTCGATTCAAACCCTAACACTAAATCGTCAATTTGAACACTAACAAAAAGCCTAAATACACTCGATTCTGATCCAAAATGCAATCCTGACCCTAAGCCTAAACCTAAACCTCGATTCTAGCAACACAAACCTTAACCCTAATCCTAACCCTTCCCGTACCACTAGCCCTAAAAGCACTTTAACCCTAACCCTCACCCTAACACTAACACTAAAACTGTGCTTGATTCTAACCCTAACCCTCACCCTAAGCCTAACCCTAAGCCTAACCCTCGATTCTACGAAAGCTAACCCTAAACCTACCTCTAACCCTAGCACTATCCTTAAATGCTATCGATTCTAACCCTAACCCTAAACCTAACCCTCACATTAACCCAAACCCTAAACCTAACCCTAAATGCAGTGAATTCTAAGCATAACTCTAACCCTAAATGTGCTCGATTCTAACCCTAACACTAAATCGTCAATCTCATCACTAACTCTAACCCGGAATGCACTCAATTCTAACCCTCACCCTAAACATAACCGTAACCCTAAGCCTAAGCCTAACCCTAAATGCACTGGATTCTAACCATAACTCTTACTGTAATGTTCTTGATTCTAACCCTGACACTAATTCGTCAATCTCAACAGTAACCTTAAGCCTAAATGCACTCGATTCTAACCCAAAAGGCAATCCTGACCCTGAGCCTAACCCTAAACCTCGATTCTACCAACACTGACCCTAACCTTAATCCTAACCGTGCCCCAACCCCTACCGCTAAATGCACTCTAACCATACCCCTAACCCTAACACTAACCGTAACCCTAACGAATTCTAACCATAAATCTATCCCTAAATGTGCTTGATTCTAACGCTAAAACTAAATCGTCAATTACAACACTATCCCTAAGCCTAAATGCACTGGATTCTAACCCAAAAGCCATTCCTGACCCTAAGCCTAACCCTAAACCTCGATTCTACCAACACAATCCTTAACCCTAATCCTAACCCTACTCCTACCACTACCGCTAAATGCACTCTAAGCCATACCCTAACGAAAACCAGAACACTGAAAATGTGCCTGATTCTAACCCTAACCCTAAGCCTATCCCTAACCTTAAGCCTAATCCTCGATTCTACAAAAGCGAACGCTAAACCTAACTTTAACGCTAGCACTATCCTTAAATGCTCTCGATTTTAACCCTGACCCTAAACCTAACCCTAACCCTAAAACTAACCGTAAATGCACTGAATTCTAACCATAACTCTAACCCTAAATGTGCTCGATTCTAACCCTAACACTAAATCGTCAATCTCATCACTAACTCTAACCTGGAATGCACTCGATACTAACCCAAAAGGCAATCCTGACCCTAAGACTAACCCTAAACCTCGATTCTACCAACACAAACCGTAACCCTAATCCTAACCCTACTCTTACCCCTAATCCAAAATACACTCTAATAGTAAGCCTACCCCAACCCTAATACTCAAAATGCGCTTGATTCTAAACCGAACCCGAACCCTAACCCTAACCCTAACCCTCGATTCTACGAAAGCTAACCCTAAACCTAACTCTAACATTAACACGGTCCTTAAATACTCTCGATTCAAATCATGACCCTAGTAACCCTAACCCTAATCCTAACCCTAAATGCATTACATTCTAACCATAACTCTAACGCTAATGCGCTCGTTTCTAACCATAACACTAAATCGTCAATCTCAACACTAACTGTAACCCTAAATGCACTCGATTCTAACCCAAAAGGCAATCCAGACCCTTAGCCTAAGCCTGAACCTCAATTCTACCAACAAAATCCCTAACCCTAAGCCTAACCCTGCTCCTACCCTTACCCCTGAATGCCCTCTAACCCTAACCCTAACCCTTACCTTAACACTAAAAATGTCCTTGATTATAACCCTAACCCGAACCCTAACCCTAACCCTAACCCTAACCATCGATTCTAAGAAAGCTAACCATAACCTAACTCTAACCCTAACACTATCCTTAAATGCACTCGATTCTAACCCTCACCCTCAACATAACCGTTATCCTAACCCTATCCCTAACCCTAAAGGCACTGGATTCTAACCATAACTCTAACCCTAATGTGTTCGATTCTAATCCTAATAATAAATCGTCAATCTCATCACTAACCCTATCCCTAAAGGCACTCGATTCCAACCCAAAAGGCAATCCTGACCCTTAGCCTGACCTTAAACCTCGATTCTACCAACACAAACCTTAACCCTAATCCTAACTCTACTCCTACCCCTACCCCTAAATGCAATCTAAGCCATACCCTAACCCCAACCATGACACTAAAATTGCGCCTGATTTTAACCCTAACCCTAACGCTAACCTTAACCCGAAGCCAAACCCTCGATTCTACGAAAGCTAACCCTAAACCTAACTCTAACCCTAACATTATCCTTAAATGCACTCGATTCTAACCCTCACCCTAAACATAACCGTAACCCTAAGCCTAAGCCTAACCCTAAATGCACTGGATTCTAACCATAACTCTTACTGTAATGTTCTTGATTCTAACCCTGACACTAATTCGTCAATCTCAACAGTAACCTTAAGCCTAAATGCACTCGATTCTAACCTAAAAGGCAATCCTGACCCTGAGCCTAACCCTAAACCTCGATTCTACCAACACTGACCCTAACCTTAATCCTAACCGTGCCCCAACCACTACCGCTAAATGCACTCTAACCATACCCCTAACACTAACACTAAAAGTAACCCTAACGAATTCTAACCATAACTCTATCCCTAAATGTGCTTGATTCTAACGCTAAAACTAAATCGTCAATTTCAACACTATCCCTAAGCCTAAATGCACTGGATTCTAACCCAAAAGCCGTTCCTGACCCTAAGCCTAACCCTAAACCTCGATTCTACCAACACAAACCTTAACCCTAATCCTAACCCTACTCCTACCACTACCGTTAAATGCACTCTAAGCCATACCCTAACGAAAACCAGAACACTAAAAATGCGCCTGATTCTAACCCTAACCCTAAGCCTATCCCTAACCTCAAGCCTAACCCTCGATTCTACGAAAGCGAACGCTAAACCTAACTTTAACCCTAGCACTATCCTTAAATGCTCTCGGTTTTAACCCTGACCCTAAACCTATCCCTAACCCTAAACCTAACCCTAAATGCACTGAATTCTAACCATAACTCTAACCCTAAATGTGCTCGATTCTAACCCTAACACTAAATCGTCAATCTCATCGCTAACTCTATCCCTAAAGGCACTCGATTCCAACCCAAAAGGCAATCCTGACCCTTAGCCTAACCTAAAACCTCAATTCTACCAACACAAACCTTAACCCTAACCCTAACCCTACTCCTACCCCTACCCCTAAATGCACACTAAGCCATACCCTGACGAAAACCAGAACACTAAAAATGCGCCTGATTCTAACCCTAACCCTAACCCTAAGCCGAACCTTAAGCCTAACCCTCGATTCTACGAAAACGAACGCTAAACCTAACTCTAACCCTAGCACTATCCTTAAATGCTCTCGATATTAACCCTGACCCTAACCCTAACCCTAACCCTAACCCTAACCCTAAATGCACTGAATTCTAACCATAACTCTAACCTTAAATGTGCTCGATTCAAACCCTAACACTAAATCGTCAATTTGAACACTAACAAAAAGCCTAAATACACTCGATTCTGATCCAAAATGCAATCCTGACCCTAAGCCTAAACCTAAACCTCGATTCTAGCAACACAAACCTTAACCCTAATCCTAACCCTTCCCGTACCACTAGCCCTAAAAGCACTTTAACCCTAACCCTCACCCTAACACTAACACTAAAACTGTGCTTGATTCTAACCCTAACCCTCACCCTAAGCCTAACCCTAAGCCTAACCCTCGATTCTACGAAAGCTAACCCTAAACCTACCTCTAACCCTAGCACTATCCTTAAATGCTATCGATTCTAACCCTAACCCTAAACCTAACCCTCACATTAACCCAAACCCTAAACCTAACCCTAAATGCAGTGAATTCTAAGCATAACTCTAACCCTAAATGTGCTCGATTCTAACCCTAACACTAAATCGTCAATCTCATCACTAACTCTAACCCGGAATGCACTCAATTCTAACCCTCACCCTAAACATAACCGTAACCCTAAGCCTAAGCCTAACCCTAAATGCACTGGATTCTAACCATAACTCTTACTGTAATGTTCTTGATTCTAACCCTGACACTAATTCGTCAATCTCAACAGTAACCTTAAGCCTAAATGCACTCGATTCTAACCCAAAAGGCAATCCTGACCCTGAGCCTAACCCTAAACCTCGATTCTACCAACACTGACCCTAACCTTAATCCTAACCGTGCCCCAATCCCTACCGCTAAATGCACTCTAACCATACCCCTAACCCTAACACTAACCGTAACCCTAACGAATTCTAACCATAAATCTATCCCTAAATGTGCTTGATTCTAACGCTAAAACTAAATCGTCAATTACAACACTATCCCTAAGCCTAAATGCACTGGATTCTAACCCAAAAGCCATTCCTGACCCTAAGCCTAACCCTAAACCTCGATTCTACCAACACAATCCTTAACCCTAATCCTAACCCTACTCCTACCACTACCGCTAAATGCACTCTAAGCCATACCCTAACGAAAACCAGAACACTGAAAATGTGCCTGATTCTAACCCTAACCCTAAGCCTATCCCTAACCTTAAGCCTAATCCTCGATTCTACAAAAGCGAACGCTAAACCTAACTTTAACGCTAGCACTATCCTTAAATGCTCTCGATTTTAACCCTGACCCTAAACCTAACCCTAACCCTAAAACTAACCGTAAATGCACTGAATTCTAACCATAACTCTAACCCTAAATGTGCTCGATTCTAACCCTAACACTAAATCGTCAATCTCATCACTAACTCTAACCTGGAATGCACTCGATACTAACCCAAAAGGCAATCCTGACCCTAAGACTAACCCTAAACCTCGATTCTACCAACACAAACCGTAACCCTAATCCTAACCCTACTCTTACCCCTAATCCAAAATACACTCTAATAGTAAGCCTACCCCAACCCTAATACTCAAAATGCGCTTGATTCTAAACCGAACCCGAACCCTAACCCTAACCCTAACCCTCGATTCTACGAAAGCTAACCCTAAACCTAACTCTAACATTAACACGGTCCTTAAATACTCTCGATCTCAAATCATGCTAGTAACCCTAACCCTAATCCTAACCCTAAATGCATTACATTCTAACCATAACTCTAACGCTAATGCGCTCGTTTCTAACCCTAACACTAAATCGTCAATCTCAACACTAACTGTAACCCTAAATGCACTCGATTCTAACCCAAAAGGCAATCCAGGACCCTTAGCCTAAGCCTGAACCTCAATTCTACCAACAAAATCCCTAACCCTAAGCCTAACCCTGCTCCTACCCTTACCCCTGAATGCCCTCTAACCCTAACCCTAACCCTTACCTTAACACTAAAAATGTCCTTGATTATAACCCTAACCCGAACCGTAACCCTAACCCTAACCCTAACCCTAACCCTAACCATCGATTCTAAGAAAGCTAACCATAACCTAACTCTAACCCTAACACTATCCTTAAATGCACTCGATTCTAACCCTCACCCTCAACATAACCGTTATCCTAACCCTATCCCTAACCCTAAAGGCACTGGATTCTAACCATAACTCTAACCCTAATGTGTTCGATTCTAATCCTAATATAAATCGTCAATCTCATCACTAACCCTATCCCTAAAGGCACTCGATTCCAACCCAAAAGGCAATCCTGACCCTTAGCCTGACCTTAAACCTCGATTCTACCAACACAAACCTTAACCCTAATCCTAACTCTACTCCTACCCCTACCCCTAAATGCAATCTAAGCCATACCCTAACCCCAACCATGACACTAAAATTGCGCCTGATTTTAACCCTAACCCTAACGCTAACCTTAACCCGAAGCCAAACCCTCGATCTTACGAAAGCTAACCCTAAACCTAACTCTAACCCTAACATTATCCTTAAATGCACTCGATTCTAACCCTCACCCTAAACATAACCGTAACCCTAAGCCTAAGCCTAACCCTAAATGCACTGGATTCTAACCATAACTCTTACTGTAATGTTCTTGATTCTAACCCTGACACTAATTCGTCAATCTCAACAGTAACCTTAAGCCTAAATGCACTCGATTCTAACCTAAAAGGCAATCCTGACCCTGAGCCTAACCCTAAACCTCGATTCTACCAACACTGACCCTAACCTTAATCCTAACCGTGCCCCAACCACTACCGCTAAATGCACTCTAACCATACCCCTAACACTAACACTAAAAGTAACCCTAACGAATTCTAACCATAACTCTATCCCTAAATGTGCTTGATTCTAACGCTAAAACTAAATCGTCAATTTCAACACTATCCCTAAGCCTAAATGCACTGGATTCTAACCCAAAAGCCGTTCCTGACCCTAAGCCTAACCCTAAACCTCGATTCTACCAACACAAACCTTAACCCTAATCCTAACCCTACTCCTACCACTACCGTTAAATGCACTCTAAGCCATACCCTAACGAAAACCAGAACACTAAAAATGCGCCTGATTCTAACCCTAACCCTAAGCCTATCCCTAACCTCAAGCCTAACCCTCGATTCTACGAAAGCGAACGCTAAACCTAACTTTAACCCTAGCACTATCCTTAAATGCTCTCGGTTTTAACCCTGACCCTAAACCTATCCCTAACCCTAAACCTAACCCTAAATGCACTGAATTCTAACCATAACTCTAACCCTAAATGTGCTCGATTCTAACCCTAACACTAAATCGTCAATCTCATCGCTAACTCTATCCCTAAAGGCACTCGATTCCAACCCAAAAGGCAATCCTGACCCTTAGCCTAACCTAAAACCTCAATTCTACCAACACAAACCTTAACCCTAACCCTAACCCTACTCCTACCCCTACCCCTAAATGCACACTAAGCCATACCCTGACGAAAACCAGAACACTAAAAATGCGCCTGATTCTAACCCTAACCCTAACCCTAAGCCGAACCTTAAGCCTAACCCTCGATTCTACGAAAACGAACGCTAAACCTAACTCTAACCCTAGCACTATCCTTAAATGCTCTCGATATTAACCCTGACCCTAACCCTAACCCTAACCCTAACCCTAACCCTAAATGCACTGAATTCTAACCATAACTCTAACCTTAAATGTGCTCGATTCAAACCCTAACACTAAATCGTCAATTTGAACACTAACAAAAAGCCTAAATACACTCGATTCTGATCCAAAATGCAATCCTGACCCTAAGCCTAAACCTAAACCTCGATTCTAGCAACACAAACCTTAACCCTAATCCTAACCCTTCCCGTACCACTAGCCCTAAAAGCACTTTAACCCTAACCCTCACCCTAACACTAACACTAAAACTGTGCTTGATTCTAACCCTAACCCTCACCCTAAGCCTAACCCTAAGCCTAACCCTCGATTCTACGAAAGCTAACCCTAAACCTACCTCTAACCCTAGCACTATCCTTAAATGCTATCGATTCTAACCCTAACCCTAAACCTAACCCTCACATTAACCCAAACCCTAAACCTAACCCTAAATGCAGTGAATTCTAAGCATAACTCTAACCCTAAATGTGCTCGATTCTAACCCTAACACTAAATCGTCAATCTCATCACTAACTCTAACCCGGAATGCACTCAATTCTAACCCTCACCCTAAACATAACCGTAACCCTAAGCCTAAGCCTAACCCTAAATGCACTGGATTCTAACCATAACTCTTACTGTAATGTTCTTGATTCTAACCCTGACACTAATTCGTCAATCTCAACAGTAACCTTAAGCCTAAATGCACTCGATTCTAACCCAAAAGGCAATCCTGACCCTGAGCCTAACCCTAAACCTCGATTCTACCAACACTGACCCTAACCTTAATCCTAACCGTGCCCCAACCCCTACCGCTAAATGCACTCTAACCATACCCCTAACCCTAACACTAACCGTAACCCTAACGAATTCTAACCATAAATCTATCCCTAAATGTGCTTGATTCTAACGCTAAAACTAAATCGTCAATTACAACACTATCCCTAAGCCTAAATGCACTGGATTCTAACCCAAAAGCCATTCCTGACCCTAAGCCTAACCCTAAACCTCGATTCTACCAACACAATCCTTAACCCTAATCCTAACCCTACTCCTACCACTACCGCTAAATGCACTCTAAGCCATACCCTAACGAAAACCAGAACACTGAAAATGTGCCTGATTCTAACCCTAACCCTAAGCCTATCCCTAACCTTAAGCCTAATCCTCGATTCTACAAAAGCGAACGCTAAACCTAACTTTAACGCTAGCACTATCCTTAAATGCTCTCGATTTTAACCCTGACCCTAAACCTAACCCTAACCCTAAAACTAACCGTAAATGCACTGAATTCTAACCATAACTCTAACCCTAAATGTGCTCGATTCTAACCCTAACACTAAATCGTCAATCTCATCACTAACTCTAACCTGGAATGCACTCGATACTAACCCAAAAGGCAATCCTGACCCTAAGACTAACCCTAAACCTCGATTCTACCAACACAAACCGTAACCCTAATCCTAACCCTACTCTTACCCCTAATCCAAAATACACTCTAATAGTAAGCCTACCCCAACCCTAATACTCAAAATGCGCTTGATTCTAAACCGAACCCGAACCCTAACCCTAACCCTAACCCTCGATTCTACGAAAGCTAACCCTAAACCTAACTCTAACATTAACACGGTCCTTAAATACTCTCGATTCAAATCATGACCCTAGTAACCCTAACCCTAATCCTAACCCTAAATGCATTACATTCTAACCATAACTCTAACGCTAATGCGCTCGTTTCTAACCCTAACACTAAATCGTCAATCTCAACACTAACTGTAACCCTAAATGCACTCGATTCTAACCCAAAAGGCAATCCAGACCCTTAGCCTAAGCCTGAACCTCAATTCTACCAACAAAATCCCTAACCCTAAGCCTAACCCTGCTCCTACCCTTACCCCTGAATGCCCTCTAACCCTAACCCTAACCCTTACCTTAACACTAAAAATGTCCTTGATTATAACCCTAACCCGAACCGTAACCCTAACCCTAACCCTAACCCTAACCCTAACCATCGATTCTAAGAAAGCTAACCATAACCTAACTCTAACCCTAACACTATCCTTAAATGCACTCGATTCTAACCCTCACCCTCAACATAACCGTTATCCTAACCCTATCCCTAACCCTAAAGGCACTGGATTCTAACCATAACTCTAACCCTAATGTGTTCGATTCTAATCCTAATAATAAATCGTCAATCTCATCACTAACCCTATCCCTAAAGGCACTCGATTCCAACCCAAAAGGCAATCCTGACCCTTAGCCTGACCTTAAACCTCGATTCTACCAACACAAACCTTAACCCTAATCCTAACTCTACTCCTACCCCTACCCCTAAATGCAATCTAAGCCATACCCTAACCCCAACCATGACACTAAAATTGCGCCTGATTTTAACCCTAACCCTAACGCTAACCTTAACCCGAAGCCAAACCCTCGATCTTACGAAAGCTAACCCTAAACCTAACTCTAACCCTAACATTATCCTTAAATGCACTCGATTCTAACCCTCACCCTAAACATAACCGTAACCCTAAGCCTAAGCCTAACCCTAAATGCACTGGATTCTAACCATAACTCTTACTGTAATGTTCTTGATTCTAACCCTGACACTAATTCGTCAATCTCAACAGTAACCTTAAGCCTAAATGCACTCGATTCTAACCTAAAAGGCAATCCTGACCCTGAGCCTAACCCTAAACCTCGATTCTACCAACACTGACCCTAACCTTAATCCTAACCGTGCCCCAACCACTACCGCTAAATGCACTCTAACCATACCCCTAACACTAACACTAAAAGTAACCCTAACGAATTCTAACCATAACTCTATCCCTAAATGTGCTTGATTCTAACGCTAAAACTAAATCGTCAATTTCAACACTATCCCTAAGCCTAAATGCACTGGATTCTAACCCAAAAGCCGTTCCTGACCCTAAGCCTAACCCTAAACCTCGATTCTACCAACACAAACCTTAACCCTAATCCTAACCCTACTCCTACCACTACCGTTAAATGCACTCTAAGCCATACCCTAACGAAAACCAGAACACTAAAAATGCGCCTGATTCTAACCCTAACCCTAAGCCTATCCCTAACCTCAAGCCTAACCCTCGATTCTACGAAAGCGAACGCTAAACCTAACTTTAACCCTAGCACTATCCTTAAATGCTCTCGGTTTTAACCCTGACCCTAAACCTATCCCTAAGCCTAAACCTAACCCTAAATGCACTGAATTCTAACCATAACTCTAACCTTAAATGTGCTCGATTCAAACCCTAACACTAAATCGTCAATTTGAACACTAACAAAAAGCCTAAATACACTCGATTCTGATCCAAAATGCAATCCTGACCCTAAGCCTAAACCTAAACCTCGATTCTAGCAACACAAACCTTAACCCTAATCCTAACCCTTCCCGTACCACTAGCCCTAAAAGCACTTTAACCCTAACCCTCACCCTAACACTAACACTAAAACTGTGCTTGATTCTAACCCTAACCCTCACCCTAAGCCTAACCCTAAGCCTAACCCTCGATTCTACGAAAGCTAACCCTAAACCTACCTCTAACCCTAGCACTATCCTTAAATGCTATCGATTCTAACCCTAACCCTAAACCTAACCCTCACATTAACCCAAACCCTAAACCTAACCCTAAATGCAGTGAATTCTAAGCATAACTCTAACCCTAAATGTGCTCGATTCTAACCCTAACACTAAATCGTCAATCTCATCACTAACTCTAACCCGGAATGCACTCAATTCTAACCCTCACCCTAAACATAACCGTAACCCTAAGCCTAAGCCTAACCCTAAATGCACTGGATTCTAACCATAACTCTTACTGTAATGTTCTTGATTCTAACCCTGACACTAATTCGTCAATCTCAACAGTAACCTTAAGCCTAAATGCACTCGATTCTAACCCAAAAGGCAATCCTGACCCTGAGCCTAACCCTAAACCTCGATTCTACCAACACTGACCCTAACCTTAATCCTAACCGTGCCCCAACCACTACCGCTAAATGCACTCTAACCATACCCCTAACCCTAACACTAACCGTAACCCTAACGAATTCTAACCATAAATCTATCCCTAAATGTGCTTGATTCTAACGCTAAAACTAAATCGTCAATTACAACACTATCCCTAAGCCTAAATGCACTGGATTCTAACCCAAAAGCCATTCCTGACCCTAAGCCTAACCCTAAACCTCGATTCTACCAACACAATCCTTAACCCTAATCCTAACCCTACTCCTACCACTACCGCTAAATGCACTCTAAGCCATACCCTAACGAAAACCAGAACACTGAAAATGTGCCTGATTCTAACCCTAACCCTAAGCCTATCCCTAACCTTAAGCCTAATCCTCGATTCTACGAAAGCGAACGCTAAACCTAACTTTAACGCTAGCACTATCCTTAAATGCTCTCGATTTTAACCCTGACCCTAAACCTAACCCTAACCCTAAAACTAACCGTAAATGCACTGAATTCTAACCATAACTCTAACCCTAAATGTGCTCGATTCTAACCCTAACACTAAATCGTCAATCTCATCACTAACTCTAACCTGGAATGCACTCGATACTAACCCAAAAGGCAATCCTGACCCTAAGACTAACCCTAAACCTCGATTCTACCAACACAAACCGTAACCCTAATCCTAACCCTACTCTTACCCCTAATCCAAAATACACTCTAATAGTAAGCCTACCCCAACCCTAATACTCAAAATGCGCTTGATTCTAAACCGAACCCGAACCCTAACCCTAACCCTAACCCTCGATTCTACGAAAGCTAACCCTAAACCTAACTCTAACATTAACACGGTCCTTAAATACTCTCGATTCAAATCATGACCCTAGTAACCCTAACCCTAATCCTAACCCTAAATGCATTACATTCTAACCATAACTCTAACGCTAATGCGCTCGTTTCTAACCCTAACACTAAATCGTCAATCTCAACACTAACTGTAACCCTAAATGCACTCGATTCTAACCCAAAAGGCAATCCAGACCCTTAGCCTAAGCCTGAACCTCAATTCTACCAACAAAATCCCTAACCCTAAGCCTAACCCTGCTCCTACCCTTACCCCTGAATGCCCTCTAACCCTAACCCTAACCCTTACCTTAACACTAAAAATGTCCTTGATTATAACCCTAACCCGAACCGTAACCCTAACCCTAACCCTAACCCTAACCCTAACC
Organism: Notamacropus eugenii; assembly: GCF_028372415.1. NCBI lineage: Eukaryota > Metazoa > Chordata > Mammalia > Diprotodontia > Macropodidae > Notamacropus > Notamacropus eugenii. The sequence continues at coordinate 22,307 of NW_027325162.1, read as the reverse complement.
ATCGATTCTAAGAAAGCTAACCATAACCTAACTCTAACCCTAACACTATCCTTAAATGCACTCGATTCTAACCCTCACCCTCAACATAACCGTTATCCTAACCCTATCCCTAACCCTAAAGGCACTGGATTCTAACCATAACTCTAACCCTAATGTGTTCGATTCTAATCCTAATAATAAATCGTCAATCTCATCACTAACCCTATCCCTAAAGGCACTCGATTCCAACCCAAAAGGCAATCCTGACCCTTAGCCTGACCTTAAACCTCGATTCTACCAACACAAACCTTAACCCTAATCCTAACTCTACTCCTACCCCTACCCCTAAATGCAATCTAAGCCATACCCTAACCCCAACCATGACACTAAAATTGGGCCTGATTCTAACCCTAACCCTAACGCTAACCTTAACCCGAAGCCAAACCCTCGATTCTACGAAAGCTAACCCTAAACCTAACTCTAACCCTAACATTATCCTTAAATGCACTCGATTCTAACCCTCACCCTAAACATAACCGTAACCCTAAGCCTAAGCCTAACCCTAAATGCACTGGATTCTAACCATAACTCTTACTGTAATGTTCTTGATTCTAACCCTGACACTAATTCGTCAATCTCAACAGTAACCTTAAGCCTAAATGCACTCGATTCTAACCCAAAAGGCAATCCTGACCCTGAGCCTAACCCTAAACCTCGATTCTACCAACACTGACCCTAACCTTAATCCTAACCGTGCCCCAACCACTACCGCTAAATGCACTCTAACCATACCCCTAACACTAACACTAAAAGTAACCCTAACGAATTCTAACCATAACTCTATCCCTAAATGAGCTTGATTCTAATGCTAAAACTAAATCGTCAATTTCAACACTATCCCTAAGCCTAAATGCACTGGATTCTAACCCAAAAGCCATTCCTGACCCTAAGCCTAACCCTAAACCTCGATTCTACCAACACAAACCTTAACCCTAATCCTAACCCTACTCCTACCACTACCGCTAAATGCACTCTAAGCCATACCCTAACGAAAACCAGAACACTAAAAATGTGCCTGATTCTAACCCTAACCCTAATCCTATCCCTAACCTTAAGCCTAACCCTCGATTCTACAAAAGCGAACGCTAAACCTAACTTTAACGCTAGCACTATCCTTAAATGCTCTCGATTTTAACCCTGACCCTAAACCTAACCCTAACCCTAAAACTAACCGTAAATGCACTGAATTCTAACCATAACTCTAACCCTAAATGTGCTCGATTCTAACCCTAACACTAAATCGTCAATCTCATCACTAACTCTAACCTGGAATGCACTCGATACTAACCCAAAAGGCAATCCTGACCCTAAGACTAACCCTAAACCTCGATTCTACCAACACAAACCGTAACCCTAATCCTAACCCTACTCTTACCCCTAATCCAAAATACACTCTAATAGTAAGCCTACCCCAACCCTAATACTCAAAATGCGCTTGATTCTAAACCGAACCCGAACCCTAACCCTAACCCTAACCCTCGATTCTACGAAAGCTAACCCTAAACCTAACTCTAACATTAACACGGTCCTTAAATACTCTCGATTCAAATCATGACCCTAGTAACCCTAACCCTAATCCTAACCCTAAATGCATTACATTCTAACCATAACTCTAACGCTAATGCGCTCGTTTCTAACCCTAACACTAAATCGTCAATCTCAACACTTACTGTAACCTGGAATGCACTCGATTCTAACCCAAAAGGCAATCCAGACCCTAAGCCTAACCCTAAACCTCGATTCTACCAACACAAACCGTAACCCTAATCCTAACCCTACTCTTACCCCTAACCCAAAATACACTCTAATCGTAAGCCTACCCCAACCCTAATGCTCAAAATGCGCTTGATTCTAAACCGAACCCGAACCCTAACACTAACCCTAACCCTCGATTCTACGAAAGCTAACCCTAAACCTAACTCTAACATTAACACGGTCCTTAAATACTCTCGATTCAAATCATGACCCTAGTAACCCTAACCCTAATCCTAACCCTAAATGCATTACAATCTAACCATAACTCTAACGCTAATGCGCTCGTTTCTAACCCTAACACTAAATCGTCAATCTCAACCCTAACTGTAACCCTAAATGCACTCGATTCTAACCCAAAAGGCAATCCAGACCCTTAGCCTAAGCCTGAACCTCAATTCTACCAACAAAATCCCTAACCCTAATCCTAACCCTGCTCCTACCCTTACCCCTGAATGCCCTCTAACCCTAACCCTAACCCTTACCTTAACACTAAAAATATCCTTGATTCTAACCCTAACCCGAACCCTAACCCTAACCCTAACCATCGATTCTAAGAAAGCTAACCATAACCTAACTCTTACCTTAACATTATCCTTAAATGCACTCGATTCTAACCCTCACCCTCAACATAACCGTTATCCTAACCCTATCCCTAACCCTAAAGGCACTGGATTCTAACCATAACTCTAACCCTAATGTGTTCGATTCTAATCCTAATAATAAATCGTCAATCTCATCACTAACCCTATCCCTAAAGGCACTCGATTCCAACCCAAAAGGCAATCCTGACCCTTAGCCTAACCTTAAACCTCGATTCTACCAACACAAACCTTAACCCTAATCCTAACCCTACTCCTACCCCTACCCCTAAATGCAATCTAAGCCATACCCTAACCCCAACCATGACACTAAAATTGCGCCTGATTCTAACCCTAACCTTAACGCTAACCTTAACCCGAAGCCAAACCCTCAATTCTACGAAAGCTAACCCTAAACCTAACTCTAACCCTAACATTATCGTTAAATGCACTCGATTCTAACCCTCACCCTAAACATAACCGTAACCCTAAGCCTAAGCCTAACCCTAAATGCACTGGATTCTAACCATAACTCTAACTGTAATGTTCTTGATTCTAACCCTAACACTAATTCGTCAATCTCAACAGTAACCTTAAGCCTAAATGCACTCGATTCTAACCCAAAAGGGAATCCTGACCCTGAGCCTAACCCTAAACCTCGATTCTACCAACACTAACCCTAACCTTAATCCTAACCGTGCCCCAACGCTACCGCTAAATGCACTCTAACCGTACCCCTAACACTAACACTAACCGTAACCCTAACGAATTCTAACCATAACTCTATCCCTAAATGTGCTTGATTCTAACGCTAAAACTAAATCGTCAATTTCAACACTATCCCTAAGCCTAAATGCACTGGATTCTAACCCAAAAGCCATTCCTGACCCTAAGCCTAACCCTAAACCTCGATTCTACCAAGACAAACCTTAACCCTAATCCTAACCCTACTCCTACCACTACCGTTAAATGCACTCTACTCCATACCCTAACGAAAATCAGAACACTAAAAATGCCCCTAATTCTACCCTTAACCCTAAGCCTATCCCTAACCTCAAGCCTAACCCTCGATTCTACGAACGCGAACGCTAAACCTAACTTTAACCCTAGCGCTATCCTTAAATGCTCTCGATTTTAATCCTGACCCTAAACCTAACCCTACCCCTAACCCTAACCCTAAATGCACTGAATTCTAACCATAACTCTAACCCTAAATGTGCTCGATTCTAACCCTAACACTAAATCGTCAATCTCATCACTAACTCTAACCCGGAATGCACTCGATTCTAACCCTCATCCTAAACATAACCGTAACCCTAAGCCTAAGCCTAACCCTAAATGCATTGGATTCTAACCATAACTACAACTGTAATGTTCTTGATTTTAACCCTAACACTAATTCGTCAATCTGAACAGTAACCTTAAGCCTAAATGCTCTCGATACTGACGCAAAAGGCAATCCTAACCCTGAGCCTAACCCTAAACCTCGATTCTATCAACACAAACCCTAACCCTAATCCTAACCCTAAATGCATTAGATTCTAACCATAACTCTAACGCTAATGTGCTCGTTTCTAACCTTAACAATAAATCGTCAATCTCAACACTAACTGTAACCCTAAATGCACTCCACTCTAACCCAAAAGGCAATCCTGACCCTAAGCCTAACCCTAAACCTCGATTCTACCAACAAAAACCCTAACCCTAATCCTAACCCTACTCCTATTCCTACCGCTATATGCACTCTAACCCTAACCCTAACCCAACACCTAACACTAAAAATGCGCTTGATTCTAACCCTAAACCTAACTCTAACCCTAACACTATCCTTAAATGCTCTCGATTCTAATCCTGACCCTAATAACCCTAACCCTAAGCCTAAGCCTAAATGCAGTGGATTCTAACCATAACTTTAACCCTAATGTGCTGGAATCTAAACCTAACACTAAATCGTCACTCTCAACACTAACCCTAACCCTAAATGCACTCGATTCTAACACAAAAGGCAATCCTGTCACTAAGCCTAACCCTAAACTTCGATTCTAAAAACACAAACCCTAACCCTAATACTAACCCTAATCCTACCCCTACCCCTAAATGCAATCTAACCCTAACCCTACCCCTAACACTAACCCTAACCTTAACGAATTCTTACCAAAACTCTAACCCTAAATGTGCTCGATTCTAACCCTAACACTAAATCGTCAATCTCATCACTAACTCTAACCCGGAATGCACTCCATTATAACCGAAAAGGCTATCCTGACCCTTAGCCTAAGCCTGAACCTCGGTTCTACCACCAAAAACCCTAACTCTAATCCTAACCCTACTCCTACCCCTACCCCTAAATGCCCTCTAACCCTAACCCTAACCCTTACCTTAACACTAAAAATGTCCTTGATTCTAACCCTAAACCGAACCCGAACCCTAACCCTAACCCTAACCCTAACCATCGATTCTAAGAAAGCTAACCATAACCTAACTCTAACCCTAACACTATCCTTAAATGCACTCGATTCTAACCCTCACCCTCAACATAACCGTTATCCTAACCCTATCCCTAACCCTAAATGCACTGGATTCTAACCATAACTCTAACCCTAATGTGCTCGATTCTAACCCTAACACTAAATTGTCAATCTCATCACTAACACTAACCCTAAAGGCACTCGATTCCAACCCAAAAGGCAATCCTGACCCTTAGCCTAACCTTAAACCTCGATTCCACCAACACAAACTTTAACCCTAATCCGAACCCGACTCCTACCCCAACCCGTAAATGCAATCTAAACCATACAATAACCCCAACCATAACACTAAAATTGCGCCTGATTCTAACCCTAACCCTAACGCTAACCTTAACCTGAAGCCAAACCCTCGATTCTACGAAAGCTAACCCTAAACCTAACTCTAACCCTAACATTATCCTTAAATGCACTCGATTCTAACCCTCACCCTAAACATAACCGTAACCCTAAGCCTAAGCCTAACCCTAAATGCACTGGATTCTAACCATAACTACAACTGTAATGTTCTTGATTCTAACCCTAACACTAATTCGTCAGTCTCAACACTATCCCTAAGCCTAAATGCCCTCTATTCTAACCAAAATGCAATCCTCACACTAAGCCTAAGCTTAAACCTCGATTCTACGAAAATACTCTAATACTAACTATAACGTATTCTCACCATAACTCTAACCGTAAATGTGCTCGTTTTCAACCCTAACACTAAGTCGTCAATTTCAACACTAACCCTAAGCCTAAATGCACTCTATTCTAATCAAAATGCAATCCTGACACTAAGCCTAACCCTAAACCTCGATTCTGCGAAAATACTCTAATACTAACTATAACGAATTCTCACCATAACTCTAACCCTAAATGTGCTCGTTTCCAACCCTAACACTAAGTCGTCAATTTCAACACTAACCCTAAGCTTAAATGCACTCTGTTCTAACCAAAATGCAATCATGACACTAAGCCTAACGCTAAACCTAGATTCTACGAAAAAAAACTCCAATACTAACTATAACGAATTCTCACCATGACTCTAATCCTAAATGTGTTCGTTTCTAACCCTAACACTAAGTCATCAATTTCAACACTAACCCGAAGCATAAATGCACTCGATTCTAACCAAAATGCAATCCTGACACTAAGCCTAAGCCTAAACCTCGATTCAATGAACAAAAACCTTAGCCCTATCCCAAACGAATTCTCACCATAACTCTAACCCTAATTGTGCTCGTTTCTACTCCTAACACTAAGTCGTCAATTTCAACACTAACCCTAAGCCTAAAGGCACTCTATTGTAACCAAAATGCAATTCTGACACTAAGCCTAACGCTAAACCTCGATTCTACGAAAAAAACCTCTAATACTAACTATAACGAATTCTCACCATAACTCTAACCCTAAATGTTCTCGTTTCTAACCCTAACAATAACTTATCCATTTCAACACTATCCCTAAGCCTAAATGTATTCTATTCTAACCAAAATGCTACCCTGACACTAAGCCTAAGACTAAACCTCGATTCTATGAAAAAAACTCCAATACTAACTATAACGAATTCTCACCATAACTCTAACCCTAATTGTGCTCGTTTCTACCCCTAACACTAAGTCGTCAATTTCAACACTAACCCTAAGCCTAAATGCACTCGATTCTAACCAAAATGCCACCCTGACACTAAGCCTAAGCCTAAACCTCGATTCTACGAAAAAAACTCTAATACTAACTATAATGAATTCACACCATAATTCTAATCCTAAATGTGTTCGTTTCTAACCCTAACACTAATTCGTCAATTTCAACACTAACCCTAAGCCGAAATGCAATCGATTCTAACCAAAATGCAATCCTGACACTAAGCCTAACCCTAAACCTTGATTCAATGAACAAAAACCCTAGCCCTACCCCAAACGAATTCTAACCGTAACTCTAACCCTAAATGTGTTCGTTTCTAATGCTAACACTAACTCGTCCATTTCAACACTAACCCTAAGCCTAAATGCACTCTATTCTAACCAAAATGCATTCCTGACACTAAGCCTAAGCCTAACCCTCGATTCTACGAAAGCGAGCCCTAAACCTAACTCTAACCATAGCACTATCCTTAAATGCTCTCGATTTTGACCCTGACACTAAACCTAACAATAACCCTAACCCTAAATGCACTGATTTCTAACCATAACTCTAACCCTAAATGTGCTCGATTCAAACCCTAACGCTAAATCGTCAATTTGAACACTAACCCAAAGCCTAAATACACTCAATTCTGATACAAAATGCAATCCTGACCGTAAGCCTAAACCCAAAACTCGATTCTACCAACACAAACCTTAACCCTAATCCTAACCCTACTCCTACCACTAGCCCTAAAAGCACTTTAACCCTAACACTCACCCTAACGCTAACACTAAAACTGTGCTTGATTTTAACCCTAACACTCACACTAAGCCTAACCCTGAGCCTAACCCTCGATTCTACGAAAGCTAATCATAACCTAACTCTAACCCTAGCACTATCCTTAAATGCTCTCGATTCTAACCCTGACCCTAAGCCTAACCCTACCCCTAACCCTAACACTAAATGCACTGAATTCTGAGCATAACTCTAACCCAAAATGTGCTCGATTCAAACCATCACACTAAATCGTCAAATTGAACACTAACTCAAAGACTAAATACACTCGATTCTGATCCAAAATGCAATCCTGACCCTAAGCCTAAACCTAAACCTCGATTCTCCCATCACTAACCCTAACGCAAATCCTAATCCTACCGCTACCCCTACCTTTAATGCACTCTAACCCTAACACTAACCCTAACCCTAACACTGAAAATGCGCGTGATTCTACCCCTACCCTAGCCCTACCCCTAACCATAACCCTAACGAATTCTAACCATAATTCTAAACTTAATTGTGCTCGATTCTAACCCTAACACTAAATCATCAATCTCATCACTAAGTCTAACCCGGAATGCACTCGATTCTAACCCAAAAGGCAATCCTGACCTTAAGCCTAACCCTAAACCTCGATTCTACCACCACAAACCGTAAGTCTAATCCTAACCCTACTCCTACCCCTACTCCTAAATGCACTCTAATCGTAAGCCTACCCCATCCCTAATACTCAAAATGCGCTTGATTCTAAACTGAACCCGAACCGTAACCCTAACCATAACCCTCGATTCTACTAAAGCTAACCCTAAACCTAACTCTAAAACTAACACGATCCTTAAATATTCTCGATTCAAACCCTGACCCTAATAACCCTAACTCAAATCCTAACCCTAAATGCATTAGATTTTAACCATAAGTCTAACACTAATGCGCTCGTTTCTAACCTTAACACTAAATAGTCAATCTGAAAACTAACTGTAACCCTAAATGCACTCCACTCTAACCCAAAAGGCAATCCTGACCCTAAGCCTAACCCTAAACCTCGATTCTATCAACACAAACCCTAACCCTAATCCTAACCCTAAATGCATTAGATTCTAACCATAACTCTAACGCTAATGTGCTCGTTTCTAACCTTAACAATAAATCGTCAATCTCAACACTAACTGTAACCCTAAATGCACTCCACTCTAACCCAAAAGGCAATCCTGACCCTAAGCCTAACCCTAAACCTCGATTCTACCAACAAAAACCCTAACCCTAATCCTAACCCTACTCCTATTCCTACCGCTATATGCACTCTAACCCTAACCCTAACCCAACACCTAACACTAAAAATGCGCTTGATTCTAACCCTAAACCTAACTCTAACCCTAACACTATCCTTAAATGCTCTCGATTCTAATCCTGACCCTAATAACCCTAACCCTAAGCCTAAGCCTAAATGCAGTGGATTCTAACCATAACTTTAACCCTAATGTGCTGGAATCTAAACCTAACACTAAATCGTCACTCTCAACACTAACCCTAACCCTAAATGCACTCGATTCTAACACAAAAGGCAATCCTGTCACTAAGCCTAACCCTAAACTTCGATTCTAAAAACACAAACCCTAACCCTAATACTAACCCTAATCCTACCCCTACCCCTAAATGCAATCTAACCCTAACCCTACCCCTAACACTAACCCTAACCTTAACGAATTCTTACCAAAACTCTAACCCTAAATGTGCTCGATTCTAACCCTAACACTAAATCGTCAATCTCATCACTAACTCTAACCCGGAATGCACTCCATTATAACCGAAAAGGCTATCCTGACCCTTAGCCTAAGCCTGAACCTCGGTTCTACCACCAAAAACCCTAACCCTAATCCTAACCCTACTCCTACCCCTACCCCTAAATGCCCTCTAACCCTAACCCTAACCCTTACCTTAACACTAAAAATGTCCTTGATTCTAACCCTAAACCGAACCCGAACCCTAACCCTAACCCTAACCCTAACCATCGATTCTAAGAAAGCTAACCATAACCTAACTCTAACCCTAACACTATCCTTAAATGCACTCGATTCTAACCCTCACCCTCAACATAACCGTTATCCTAACCCTATCCCTAACCCTAAATGCACTGGATTCTAACCATAACTCTAACCCTAATGTGCTCGATTCTAACCCTAACACTAAATTGTCAATCTCATCACTAACACTAACCCTAAAGGCACTCGATTCCAACCCAAAAGGCAATCCTGACCCTTAGCCTAACCTTAAACCTCGATTCCACCAACACAAACTTTAACCCTAATCCGAACCCTACTCCTACCCCAACCCGTAAATGCAATCTAAACCATACAATAACCCCAACCATAACACTAAAATTGCGCCTGATTCTAACCCTAACCCTAACGCTAACCTTAACCTGAAGCCAAACCCTCGATTCTACGAAAGCTAACCCTAAACCTAACTCTAACCCTAACATTATCCTTAAATGCACTCGATTCTAACCCTCACCCTAAACATAACCGTAACCCTAAGCCTAAGCCTAACCCTAAATGCACTGGATTCTAACCATAACTACAACTGTAATGTTCTTGATTCTAACCCTAACACTAATTCGTCAGTCTCAACACTATCCCTAAGCCTAAATGCCCTCTATTCTAACCAAAATGCAATCCTCACACTAAGCCTAAGCTTAAACCTCGATTCTACGAAAATACTCTAATACTAACTATAACGTATTCTCACCATAACTCTAACCATAAATGTGCTCGTTTTCAACCCTAACACTAAGTCCTCAATTTCATCACTAAACCTAAGCCTAAATGCACTCTATTCTAATCAAAATGCAATCCTGACACTAAGCCTAACCCTAAACCTCGATTCTGCGAAAATACTCTAATACTAACTATAACTAATTCTCACTATAACTCTAACCCTAAATGTGCTCGTTTCCAACCCTAACACTAAGTCGTCAATTTCAACACTAACCCTAAGCCTAAATGCACTCTATTCTAATCAAAATGCAATCCTGACACTAAGCCTAACCCTAAACCTCGATTCTACGAAAATGCTCTAATACTAACTATAACGAATTCTCACCATAACTCTAACCCTAAATGTGCTCGTTTCCAACCCTAACACTAAGTCGTCAATTTCAACACTAACCCTAAGCTTAAATGCACTCTGTTCTAACCAAAATGCAATCATGACACTAAGCCTAACGCTAAACCTAGATTCTATGAAAAAAAACTCCAATACTAACTATAACGAATTCTCACCATGACTCTAATCCTAAATGTGTTCGTTTCTAACCCTAACACTAAGTCATCAATTTCAACACTAACCCGAAGCGTAAATGCACTCGATTCTAACCAAAATGCAATCCTGACACTAAGCCTAAGCCTAAACCTCGATTCAATGAACAAAAACCTTAGCCCTATCCCAAACGAATTCTCACCATAACTCTAACCCTAATTGTGCTCGTTTCTACCCCTAACACTAAGTCGTCAATTTCAACACTAACCCTAAGCCTAAAGGCACTCTATTGTAACCAAAATGCAATTCTGACACTAAGCCTAACGCTAAACCTCGATTCTACGAAAAAAACCTCTAATACTAACTATAACGAATTCTCACCATAACTCTAACCCTAAATGTTCTCGTTTCTAACCCTAACAATAACTTATCCATTTCAACACTATCCCTAAGCCTAAATGTATTCTATTCTACCCAAAATGCTACTCTGACACTAAGCCTAAGACTAAACCTCGATTCTATGAAAAAAACTCCAATACTAACTATAACGAATTCTCACCATAACTCTAACCCTAATTGTGCTCGTTTCTACCCCTAACACTAAGTCGTCAATTTCAACACTAACCCTAAGCCTAAATGCACTCGATTCTAACCAAAATGCCACCCTGACACTAAGCCTAAGCCTAAACCTCGATTCTACGAAAAAAAACTCTAATACTAACTACAATGAATTCACACCATAATTCTAATCCTAAATGTGTTCGTTTCTAACCCTAACACTAATTCGTCAATTTCAACACTAACCCTAAGCCGAAATGCAATCGATTCTAACCAAAATGCAATCCTGACACTAAGCCTAACCCTAAACCTTGATTCAATGAACAAAAACCCTAGCCCTACCCCAAACGAATTCTAACCGTAACTCTAACCCTAAATGTGTTCGTTTCTAATGCTAACACTAACTCGTCCATTTCAACACTAACCCTAAGCATAAATGCACTCGATTCTAACCAAAATGCAACCCTGACACTAAGCCTAAGCCTAAACCTTGATTCTACAAAAAAAAACTCTAATATTAACTATAACGAATTCTCACAATAACTCTAACCCTAAATGTGATTGTTTCTAACAGTAGCACTAACTCGTCCATTTCAACACTAACCCTCAGCCTAAATGCACTCGATTCTAACCTAAATGCAACCCTGACACTAAGCCTAAGCCTAAACCTCGCTTCTATGAAAAAAAACTTTAATAATAACTATAAAGAATTCTCACCATAACTCTAACCCTAAATGTGCTCGTTTCTAACCCTAACACCAAGTTGTCAATTTCTACACTAACCCTAAGCCTAAATGCACTCTATTCTAACCAAAATGCAACCCTGACACTAAGCCTAAGCCTAAACCTCGATTCTACAAAAAAAAAACTCTAATGCTAACTATAACGAATTCTCACAATAACTCTAACCCTAAATGTGATTGTTTCTAACAGTAGCACTAACTCGTCCATTTCAACACTAACCCTCAGCCTAAATGCACTCGATCCTAACCAAAATGCAATCCTGACACTAAGCCTAACCCGAAACCTCGATCCTATGAAAAAAACCCTAGCCCTATCCCAAATGAATTCTCACCTTAACTCTAACTCTAAATGTATTCGTTTCTAACCCTAACACTAACTCGTCCATTTCAACACTAACCCTAAGCCTAAATGCACTTGATTCTAACCAAAATGCAATCCTGACACTAAGCTTAAGCTTAAACCTCGATTCTACGAAAATACTCTAATACTAACCTTAACGAATTCTCACAATAACTATAAACCTAAATGTATTCCTTTCTAACCGTAACACTAACTCGTCAATTTCAACACTAACCCTAAGCCTAAATGCACTCCATTCTAAGCACAATGCAATCCGGACACTAAGCCTAAGCCCAAACCTCGATTCTACGAAAAAAACTCTAATACTAACTATAACGAATTCTCACCATAACTCTAACACTTAATCTTCTCTTTCTAACCCCAACACTAACTCATCCATTTCGACACTATCCCTAAGCCTAAATGCATTCTATTCTACCAAAATGCCACGCTGACACTAAGCCTAAGCCTAAACCTCGCTTGTATGAAAAAAAACTCTAATACTAACTATAACGAATTCTCACCATAACTCTAATCCTAAATGTGTTCGTTTCTAACCCTAACACTAATTCGTCAATTTCAACACTAACCCTAAGCCTAAATGCACTCTATTCTAACCAAAATGCAATCCTGACACTTAGCCTAACCCTAAACCTCGATTCAATGAACAAAAACCCTAGCCCTATCCCAACGAATTCTAACCGTAACTCTAACCCTAAATGTGTTCGTTTCTAACGCTAACACTAACTCGTCCATTTCAACACTAACCCTAAGCATAAATGCACTCCATTCTAACCAAAATGCCATACTGACACTAAGCCTAAGCCTAAACCTCGATTCTACGAAAATACTCTAGTACTAACTATAACGAATTCTCACAATAACTCTAACCCTAAATGTGTTCTTTCTAACCCTAACACTAAGTCGTCAATTTCAACACTAACCTTAAGCCTAAATGCACTCGATTCTAAGTAAATGCAATCCTGACACTAGGCCTAAGCCTAAACCTCGATTCTACGAAAATACTCTAATACTAACTATAACCAATTCTCACCATAACTCTAACCCTAAATGTGACCGTTTCTAACCCTAACACTAACTCGTCCATTTTAACACTAATCCTAAGCCTAAATGCACTCGATTCTAACCAAAATGCAATCCTGACACTAAGCCTAACCCGAAACCTCGATCCTATGAAAAAAACCCTAGTCCTATCCCAAATGAATTCTCACCTTAACTCTAACTCTAAATGTATTCGTTTCTAACCCTAACACTAACTCGTCCATTTCAACACTAACCCTAAGCCTAAATGCACTTGATTCTAACCAAAATGCAATCCTGACACTAAGCCTAAGCTTAAACCTCGATTCTACGAAAATACTCTAATACTAACCTTAACGAATTCTCACAATAACTATAAACCTAAATGTATTCCTTTCTAACCGTAACACTAACTCGTCAATTTCAACACTAACCCTAAGCCTAAATGCACTCCATTCTAAGCACAATGCAATCCGGACACTAAGCCTAAGCCCAAACCTCGATTCTACGAAAAAAACTCTAATACTAACTATAACGAATTCTCACCATAACTCTAACACTTAATCTTCTCTTTCTAACCCCAACACTAACTCATCCATTTCGACACTATCCCTAAGCCTAAATGCATTCTATTCTACCAAAATGCCACGCTGACACTAAGCCTAAGCCTAAACCTCGCTTGTATGAAAAAAAACTCTAATACTAACTATAACGAATTCTCACCATAACTCTAATCCTAAATGTGTTCGTTTCTAACCCTAACACTAATTCGTCAATTTCAACACTAACCCTAAGCCTAAATGCACTCTATTCTAACCAAAATGCAATCCTGACACTAAGCCTAACCCTAAACCTCGATTCAATGAACAAAAACCCTAGCCCTATCCCAACGAATTCTAACCGTAACTCTAACCCTAAATGTGTTCGTTTCTAACGCTAACACTAACTCGTCCATTTCAACACTAACCCTAAGCATAAATGCACTCCATTCTAACCAAAATGCCATACTGACACTAAGCCGAAGCCTAAACCTCGATTCTACGAAAATACTCTAATAGTAACCTTAACGAATTCTCACAATAACTCTAACCCTAAATGTGTTCTTTCTAACCCTAACACTAAGTCGTCAATTTCAACACTAACCTTAAGCCTAAATGCACTCGATTCTAAGTAAATGCAATCCTGACACTAGGCCTAAGCCTAAACCTCGATTCTACGAAAATACTCTAATACTAACTATAACCAATTCTCACCATAACTCTAACCCTAAATGTGACCGTTTCTAACCCTAACACTAACTCGTCCATTTCAACACTAATCCTAAGCCTAAATGCACTCGATTCTAACCACAATGCAATCCTGACACTAAGCCTAGCCTAAACCTCGATTCTACGAAAAAAACTCTAATACTAACTATAACGAATTCTCACCATAACTCTAACCCTAAATGTGATTGTTTCTAACAGTAGCACTAACTCGTCCATTTCAACACTAACCCTCAGCCTAAATGCACTCGATCCTAACCAAAATGCAATCCTGACACTAAGCCTAACGCTAAACCTCGATCCTATGAAAAAAACCCTAGCACTATCCCAAACGAATTCTAACCGTAACTCTAACCCAAATGTGTTCGTTTCTACCCCTAACACTAACTCGTCAATTTCAACACTAACCCTAAGCCTAAATGCACTCTATTCTAACCAAAATACAACCCTGACACTAAGCCTAGCCTAAACCTCGATTCTACGAAAAAAACTCTAATGCTAACTATAACGAATTCTCACCATAACTCTAACCCTAAATGTGATTGTTTCTAACAGTAGCACTAACTCGTCCATTTCAACACTAACCCTCAGCCTAAATGCACTCTATTCTGACCAAAATGCAATCCTGACACTAAGCCTAACGCTAAACCTCGATTGATGAACAAAAGCCCTAGCCCTATCCCAAAGCAATTGTAACCGTAACTCTAACCCTAAATGTGTTCGTTTCTAACCCTAACACTAACTCATCCATTTCAACACTCTCCCTAAGCCTAAATGCATTCTATTCTACCAAAATGCCACCATGACACTAAGCCTAAGCCTAAACCTCGATTCTACGAAAATACTCTAGTACTAACTATAACGAATTCTCACAATAACTCTAACCCTAAATGTGTTCCTTTCTAACCCTAACACTAACTCGTCAATTTCAACACTAACCCTAAGCCTAAATGCTCTCTATTCTAACCAAAATGCAATCCTGACACTAAGCCTAACGCTAAACCTCGATTCTATGAACAAAAACCCTAGCCCTATCACAAACGAATTCTGACCTTAACTCTAACTCTAAATGTTTTCGTTTCTAACCCTAACACTAACTCGTCCATTTCAACACTAACCCTAAGCCTAAATGCACTCTATTCTAACCAAAATGCAATCCTGACACTAAGCCTAAGCCTAAACCTCGATTCTACGAAAATACTCTAACAATAACTATAACGAATTCTCACCATAACTCTAACACTTAATCTTCTCTTTTCTAACCCCAACACTAACTCATCCATTTCGACACTATCCCTAAGCCTAAATGCATTCTATTCTACCAAAATGCCACGCTGACACTAAGCCTAAGCCTAAACCTCGCTTGTATGAAAAAAAACTCTAATACTAACTATAACGAATTCTCACCATAACTCTAATCCTAAATGTGTTCGTTTCTAACCCTAACACTAATTCGTCAATTTCAACACTAACCCTAAGCCTAAATGCACTCTATTCTAACCAAAATGCAATCCTGACACTAAGGCTAACCCTAAACCTCGATTCAATGAACAAAAACCCTAGCGTATCCCAACGAATTCTAACCGTAACTCCCTAAATGTGATCGTTTCTAACGCTAACACTAACTCGTCCATTTCAACACTAACCCTAAGCATAAATGCACTCCATTCTAATCAAAATGCCATACTGACACTAAGCCTAAGCCTAAGCCTAAACCTCGATTCTACGAAAATACTCTAATACTAACTTTAACGAATTCTCACAATAACTATAACCCTAAATGTGTTCTTTCTAACCCTAACACTAAGTCGTCAATTTCAACACTAACCTTAAGCCTAAATGCACTCGATTCTAAGTAAATGCAATCCTGACACTAGGCCTAAGCCTAAACCTCGATTCTACGAAAATACTCTAATACTAACTATAATCAATTCTCACCATAACTCTAACCCTAAATGTGACCGTTTCTAACCCTAACACTAACTCGTCCATTTCAACACTAATCCTAAGCCTAAATGCACTCGATTCTAACCACAATGCAATCCTGACACTAAGCCTAGCCTAAACCTCGATTCTACGAAAAAAACTCTAATACTAACTATAACGAATTCTCACCATAACTCTAACCCTAAATGTGATTGTTTCTAACAGTAGCACTAACTCGTCCATTTCAACACTAACCCTCAGCCTAAATGCACTCGATCCTAACCAAAATGCAATCCTGACACTAAGCCTAACGCTAAACCTCGATCCTATGAAAAAAACCCTAGCACTATCCCAAACGAATTCTAACCGTAACTCTAACCCAAATGTGTTCGTTTCTACCCCTAACACTAACTCGTCAATTTCAACACTAACCCTAAGCCTAAATGCACTCTATTCTAACCAAAATGCAACCCTGACACTAAGCCTAGCCTAAACCTCGATTCTACGAAAAAAACTCTAATACTAACTATAACGAATTCTCACCATAACTCTAACCCTAAATGTGCTCGTTTCTAACCCTAACACTAACTCGTCCATTTCAACACTAACCCTAAGCCTAAATGCACTCTATTCTAACCAAAATGCAATCCTGACACTAAGCCTAACCCTAAACCTCGATTCAATGAACAAAAACCCTAGCCCTATCCCAACGAATTCTAACCGTAACTCTAACCCTAAATGTGTTCGTTTCTAACGCTAACACTAACTCGTCCATTTCAACACTAACCCTAAGCATAAATGCACTCCATTCTAACCAAAATGCCATACTGACACTAAGCCTAAGCCTAAACCTCGATTCTACGAAAATACTCTAGTACTAACTATAACGAATTCTCACAATAACTCTAACCCTAAATGTGTTCTTTCTAACCCTAACACTAAGTCGTCAATTTCAACACTAACCTTAAGCCTAAATGCACTCGATTCTAAGTAAATGCAATCCTGACACTAGGCCTAAGCCTAAACCTCGATTCTACGAAAATACTCTAATACTAACTATAACCAATTCTCACCATAACTCTAACCCTAAATGTGACCGTTTCTAACCCTAACACTAACTCGTCCATTTTAACACTAATCCTAAGCCTAAATGCACTCGATTCTAACCAAAATGCAATCCTGACACTAAGCCTAACCCGAAACCTCGATCCTATGAAAAAAACCCTAGTCCTATCCCAAATGAATTCTCACCTTAACTCTAACTCTAAATGTATTCGTTTCTAACCCTAACACTAACTCGTCCATTTCAACACTAACCCTAAGCCTAAATGCACTTGATTCTAACCAAAATGCAATCCTGACACTAAGCCTAAGCTTAAACCTCGATTCTACGAAAATACTCTAATACTAACCTTAACGAATTCTCACAATAACTATAAACCTAAATGTATTCCTTTCTAACCGTAACACTAACTCGTCAATTTCAACACTAACCCTAAGCCTAAATGCACTCCATTCTAAGCACAATGCAATCCGGACACTAAGCCTAAGCCCAAACCTCGATTCTACGAAAAAAACTCTAATACTAACTATAACGAATTCTCACCATAACTCTAACACTTAATCTTCTCTTTCTAACCCCAACACTAACTCATCCATTTCGACACTATCCCTAAGCCTAAATGCATTCTATTCTACCAAAATGCCACGCTGACACTAAGGCCTAAGCCTAAACCTCGCTTGTATGAAAAAAAACTCTAATACTAACTATAACGAATTCTCACCATAACTCTAATCCTAAATGTGTTCGTTTCTAACCCTAACACTAATTCGTCAATTTCAACACTAACCCTAAGCCTAAATGCACTCTATTCTAACCAAAATGCAATCCTGACACTAAGCCTAACCCTAAACCTCGATTCAATGAACAAAAACCCTAGCCCTATCCCAACGAATTCTAACCGTAACTCTAACCCTAAATGTGTTCATTTCTAACCCTAACACTAACTCGTCAATTTCAACACTAACCCTCAGCCTAAATGCACTCGATTCTAACCAAAATGCAATCCTCATACTAAGCCTAAGCCTAAACCTCGATTCTACGAAAATACTCTAATACTAACTATAACGAATTCTCACAATAACTCTAACCCTAAATGTGTTCTTTCTAACCCTAACACTAAGTCGTCAATTTCAACACTAACCTTAAGCCTAAATGCACTCGATTCTAAGTAAATGCAATCCTGACACTAGGCCTAAGCCTAAACCTCGATTCTACGAAAATACTCTAATACTAACTATAATCAATTCTCACCATAACTCTAACCCTAAATGTGACCGTTTCTAACCCTAACACTAACTCGTCCATTTCAACACTAATCCTAAGCCTAAATGCACTCGATTCTAACCACAATGCAATCCTGACACTAAGCCTAGCCTAAACCTCGATTCTACGAAAAAAACTCTAATACTAACTATAACGAATTCTCACCATAACTCTAACCCTAAATGTGATTGTTTCTAACAGTAGCACTAACTCGTCCATTTCAACACTAACCCTCAGCCTAAATGCACTCGATCCTAACCAAAATGCAATCCTGACACTAAGCCTAATGCTAAACCTCGATCCTATGAAAAAAACCCTAGCACTATCCCAAACGAATTCTAACCGTAACTCTAACCCAAATGTGTTCGTTTCTACCCCTAACACTAACTCGTCAATTTCAACACTAACCCTAAGCCTAAATGCACTCTATTCTAACCAAAATGCAACCCTGACACTAAGCCTAGCCTAAACCTCGATTCTACGAAAAAAACTCTAATACTAACTATAACGAATTCTCACCATAACTCTAACCCTAAATGTGCTCGTTTCTAACCCCAACACTAACTCATCCATTTCGACACTATCCCTAAGCCTAAATGCATTCTATTCTACCAAAATGCCACGCTGACACTAAGCCTAAGCCTAAACCTCGCTTGTATGAAAAAAAACTCTAATACTAACTATAACGAATTCTCACCATAACTCTAATCCTAAATGTGTTCGTTTCTAACCCTAACACTAATTCGTCAATTTCAACACTAACCCTAAGCCTAAATGCACTCTATTCTAACCAAAATGCAATCCTGACACTTAGCCTAACCCTAAACCTCGATTCAATGAACAAAAACCCTAGCCCTATCCCAACGAATTCTAACCGTAACTCTAACCCTAAATGTGTTCGTTTCTAACGCTAACACTAACTCGTCCATTTCAACACTAACCCTAAGCATAAATGCACTCCATTCTAACCAAAATGCCATACTGACACTAAGCCTAAGCCTAAACCTCGATTCTACGAAAATACTCTAGTACTAACTATAACGAATTCTCACAATAACTCTAACCCTAAATGTGTTCTTTCTAACCCTAACACTAAGTCGTCAATTTCAACACTAACCTTAAGCCTAAATGCACTCGATTCTAAGTAAATGCAATCCTGACACTAGGCCTAAGCCTAAACCTCGATTCTACGAAAATACTCTAATACTAACTATAACCAATTCTCACCATAACTCTAACCCTAAATGTGACCGTTTCTAACCCTAACACTAACTCGTCCATTTTAACACTAATCCTAAGCCTAAATGCACTCGATTCTAACCAAAATGCAATCCTGACACTAAGCCTAACCCGAAACCTCGATCCTATGAAAAAAACCCTAGTCCTATCCCAAATGAATTCTCACCTTAACTCTAACTCTAAATGTATTCGTTTCTAACCCTAACACTAACTCGTCCATTTCAACACTAACCCTAAGCCTAAATGCACTTGATTCTAACCAAAATGCAATCCTGACACTAAGCCTAAGCTTAAACCTCGATTCTACGAAAATACTCTAATACTAACCTTAACGAATTCTCACAATAACTATAAACCTAAATGTATTCCTTTCTAACCGTAACACTAACTCGTCAATTTCAACACTAACCCTAAGCCTAAATGCACTCCATTCTAAGCACAATGCAATCCGGACACTAAGCCTAAGCCCAAACCTCGATTCTACGAAAAAAACTCTAATACTAACTATAACGAATTCTCACCATAACTCTAACACTTAATCTTCTCTTTCTAACCCCAACACTAACTCATCCATTTCGACACTATCCCTAAGCCTAAATGCATTCTATTCTACCAAATGCCACGCTGACACTAAGCCTAAGCCTAAACCTCGCTTGTATGAAAAAAAACTCTAATACTAACTATAACGAATTCTCACCATAACTCTAATCCTAAATGTGTTCGTTTCTAACCCTAACACTAATTCGTCAATTTCAACACTAACCCTAAGCCTAAATGCACTCTATTCTAACCAAAATGCAATCCTGACACTAAGCCTAACCCTAAACCTCGATTCAATGAACAAAAACCCTAGCCCTATCCCAACGAATTCTAACCGTAACTCTAACCCTAAATGTGTTCGTTTCTAACGCTAACACTAACTCGTCCATTTCAACACTAACCCTAAGCATAAATGCACTCCATTCTAACCAAAATGCCATACTGACACTAAGCCGAAGCCTAAACCTCGATTCTACGAAAATACTCTAGTACTAACTATAACGAATTCTCACAATAACTCTAACCCTAAATGTGTTCTTTCTAACCCTAACACTAAGTCGTCAATTTCAACACTAACCTTAAGCCTAAATGCACTCGATTCTAAGTAAATGCAATCCTGACACTAGGCCTAAGCCTAAACCTCGATTCTACGAAAATACTCTAATACTAACTATAACCAATTCTCACCATAACTCTAACCCTAAATGTGACCGTTTCTAACCCTAACACTAACTCGTCCATTTCAACACTAATCCTAAGCCTAAATGCACTCGATTCTAACCACAATGCAATCCTGACACTAAGCCTAGCCTAAACCTCGATTCTACGAAAAAAACTCTAATACTAACTATAACGAATTCTCACCATAACTCTAACCCTAAATGTGATTGTTTCTAACAGTAGCACTAACTCGTCCATTTCAACACTAACCCTCAGCCTAAATGCACTCGATCCTAACCAAAATGCAATCCTGACACTAAGCCTAACGCTAAACCTCGATCCTATGAAAAAAACCCTAGCACTATCCCAAACGAATTCTAACCGTAACTCTAACCCAAATGTGTTCGTTTCTACCCCTAACACTAACTCGTCAATTTCAACACTAACCCTAAGCCTAAATGCACTCTATTCTAACCAAAATACAACCCTGACACTAAGCCTAGCCTAAACCTCGATTCTACGAAAAAAACTCTAATGCTAACTATAACGAATTCTCACCATAACTCTAACCCTAAATGTGATTGTTTCTAACAGTAGCACTAACTCGTCCATTTCAACACTAACCCTCAGCCTAAATGCACTCTATTCTGACCAAAATGCAATCCTGACACTAAGCCTAACGCTAAACCTCGATTGATGAACAAAAGCCCTAGCCCTATCCCAAAGCAATTGTAACCGTAACTCTAACCCTAAATGTGTTCGTTTCTAACCCTAACACTAACTCATCCATTTCAACACTCTCCCTAAGCCTAAATGCATTCTATTCTACCAAAATGCCACCATGACACTAAGCCTAAGCCTAAACCTCGATTCTACGAAAATACTCTAGTACTAACTATAACGAATTCTCACAATAACTCTAACCCTAAATGTGTTCCTTTCTAACCCTAACACTAACTCGTCAATTTCAACAATAACCCTAAGCCTAAATGCTCTCTATTCTAACCAAAATGCAATCCTGACACTAAGCCTAACGCTAAACCTCGATTCTATGAACAAAAACCCTAGCCCTATCACAAACGAATTCTCACCTTAACTCTAACTCTAAATGTTTTCGTTTCTAACCCTAACA